>NC_080539.1:16666922-16764422 GCF_028640845.1 Ahaetulla prasina
TTAACACACAAAATCATCTATTGCAATATCCTTCCTATAAAAGACTACTTCAGCTTCAATCGCAATATTACAAGAGCAAAAAATAGATTCAAGCTAAATGTCAACCGCTTCAAACTTGATTACAGAAAATATGACTTCTGTAACAGAGTTGTTAATGCTTGGAACACATTACCTGACTCATAACATAACATAACATAACATAACATAACATAACATAACATAACATAACATAACATAACAACAACAGAGTTGGAAGGGACCTTGGAGGCCTTCTAGTCCAACTCCCTGCCCAGGCAGGAAAACCTACACCATCTCAGTCAGATGGTTATCCAACATTTTCTTAAAAATTTCCAGTGTTGGAGCATTCACAACTTCTGAAGGCAAGTCGTTCCACTTATTAATTATTCTAACTGTCAGGAAATTTCTCCTTAGTTCTAAGTTGCTTCTTTCTTTGATCAGTTTCCACCCATTGCTTCTTGTTCTACCCTCAGGTGCTTTGGAGAACAGCCCGACTCCCTCTTCTTTGTGGCAACCCCTGAGATATTGGAACACAGCTATCATGTCTCCCCTAGTCCTTCTTTTTATTAAACTAGACATACCCAGTTCCTGCAACTGTTCTTCATATGTTTTAGCCTCCAGTCCCCTAATCATCTTTGTTGCTCTTCTCTGCACTCTTTCTAGAGTCTCAACATCTTTTTTACATCGTGGCGACCAAAACTGGATGCAATATTCCAAGTGTGGCCTTACCAAGGCATTATAAAGTGGTACTAACACTTCACGTGATCTTGATTCTATCCCTCTGTTTATGCAGCCCAGAACTGTGTTGGCTTTTTTAGCAGCTGCTGCACACTGCTGGCTCATATCTAAATGGTTATCCACTAGGATTCCAAGATCCCTCTCGCAGGTACTACATAGTCTCCATAGTCTCTACTCAAAATCCCAAAATCTTCAACCAAAACTGGATGCAATATTCCAAGTGTGGCCTTACCAAGGCATTATAAAGTGGTACTAACACTTCACGTGATCTTGATTCTATCCTCTGTTTATGCAGCCCAGAACTGTGTTGGCTTTTTAGCAGCTGCTGCACACTGCTGGCTCATATCTAAATGGTTATCCAACATTTTCTTAAAAATTTCCAGTGTTGGAGCATTCACAACTTCTGAAGGCAAGTCGTTCCACTTATTAATTATTCTAACTGTCAGGAAATTTCTCCTTAGTTCTAAGTTGCTTCTTTCTTTGATCAGTTTCCACCCATTGCTTCTTGTTCTACCCTCAGGTGCTTTGGAGAACAGCCCGACTCCCTCTTCTTTGTGGCAACCCCTGAGATATTGGAACACAGCTATCATGTCTCCCCTAGTCCTTCTTTTTATTAAACTAGACATACCCAGTTCCTGCAACTGTTCTTCATATGTTTTAGCCTCCAGTCCCCTAATCATCTTTGTTGCTCTTCTCTGCACTTTTTCTAGAGTCTCAACATCTTTTTTACATCGTGGCGACCAAAACTGGATGCAATATTCCAAGTGTGGCCTTACCAAGGCATTATAAAGTGGTACTAACACTTCACGTGATCTTGATTCTATCCCTCTGTTTATGCAGCCCAGAACTGTGTTGGCTTTTTTAGCAGCTGCTGCACACTGCTGGCTCATATCTAAATGGTTATCCACTAGGACTCCAAGATCCCTCTCACAGGTACTACATAGTCTCCATAGTCTCTACTCAAAATCCCAAAATCTTCAACCAAAAACTCTCTACTATTGACCTCACCCCATTCCTAAGAGGGCTATAAGGGGCGTGCATAAGAGCACAAAAGTGCCTACCGTTCCTGTCCTATTGTTCCCTTCATTATATCAAATTGATATAGTTGATGCATATTTTTTACTTATATATATATATTTTCTTCAAGATATGTTGTTTTATCTATGACAATTGTTTGTGTATACTGTTGTGACAAAAATAATAATAATAAAAAAATATGGGCTTTGTTGTCTTCAAAAGAGTGGCCTGTGTCTTTTAAATGCAGGGGTTGCCACAAAGAAGAGGGAGTCAAGCTATTCTCCAAAGCACCTGAAGGTAGAAAAAGAAGCAATGGGTGGAAACTAATCAAGGAGAGAAGCAACCTAGAACCAAGGGGAAATTTCCTAACAGTTAGAACAATTAATCAGTGCGTCAACTTGCCTCCAGAAGTTGTGAATCTTCCAACATGGGAAGTTTTTAAGAAGAGATTGGATAACCATTTGACTGAAGTGGTGTAGGGTTTCCTGCCTAAGCAGGGGGGTTGGACTAAAAGACCTCCAAATTCCCTTCCAACTCTGTTATTCTAATTCTATTCTCTCTCTGTCTCTCTCCCTCTCCTTCTTGTCCTCTAACTCTTTCCCACCCCCAATCTCCCTCGCTATCTATCTCAAAACATTAAAGAATTTCCAGCTCCATTGGAAACAAAACTATCATTAATTAGCATGGGCAGTCCAAAGGGAGTAGCCTTTGGTTCTTCCAGCTGTAGCCCTTTTATGCAACATAATAGGAAGAAAAAAGGAGAACACCAGATGGTGTCTTTTCTCTTCAGCACTTTGAAAGACACAGTTTGATGGATGGGGTTATGAGCGCTTAGATGGGAGAATGTCAGGAAATACCAGGGCTGGAAGCTAAATTGCAGAGCGAAAAAATAAAATATAATAAAAAGGACAAGGGGACAACAGCAAACCTTTAACTGACAAGAAAATTACATACAGTAGATGGGTTCATGAAACGACCAGGAGCTAAGCTCAGCTTAGAGGCTTTTGATTTGATAAGCACCAGAGGCCTCAGGAATCCAGAAAGTGAAGGCAAATGGGGAATTTCACCCATGGAAGAATTTCACCAAGGAGGAAACCTTGAAGAATGCCATCCAGGGCAACTTACAATAAAATATGCCATTTCTCTTTCTAAGAAGAGGCCCGTGAAAATATTTGCAGACCCCTCACATCCTGGATATAAACTGTTTCAACCCCTACCCTCAAAACGACGCTATAGAGCACTGCACACCAGAACAACTAGACACAAGAACAGTTTTTTCCCGAAGGCCATCACTCTGCTAAACAAATAATTCCATCAACACTGTCAGACTATTTACTGAATCTGCACTACTATTAAGCGTCTCATAGTTCCCATCACCAATCTCTTTCCACTTATGACTGTATGACTATAATTTGTTGCTGGCAATCCTTATGATTTATATTGATATATTGACCATCAATTGTGTTGTAAATGTTGTACCTTGATGAACGTATCTTTTCTTTTATGTACACTGAGAGCATATGCACCAAGACAAATTCCTTGTGTGTCCAATCACACTTGGCCAATAAAAATTCTATTCTATTCTATTCTATTCTATTCTATTCTATTCTATTCTATTCTATTCTATTCTATTCTATTCTATTCTATTCTAAAAAAGTTTAGCAAGTGACAGAAGGGAATCTTTGTAGATCATGGTCCAACTATGCACTCTTTGGTGCTTCTTTGCGCTTGGTAGTTTTCTTGCAGAAGTTTCATTACCGTCATTTTGGTAATGAAACATCTCAATAAAGGAGAATATTTGTAGCTCGGGGTTGAAATGAGGGGTCCTTGGTGCTCTCTGAGCCTAGTTGTTTTTTTGCAGATGTCTAGTATAGAATAGCAGAGTTGGAAGGGACCTTGGAGGTCTTCTAGTCCAACCCCCTGCTTAGGCAGGAAACCCTACACCATTTCAGACAAATGGTTATACAACCTCTTCTTAAAAACTTCCAGTATTGGAGCATTCACAGCTTCTGGAGGCAAGTTGTTCCACTGATTAATTGTTCTAACTGTCAGGAAATGTCTCCTTAGTTCTAAGTTGCTTCTCTCCTTGATTAGAAGCACCCATTGCTTCTTGTCCTACCCTCAGGTTTCATTACCCAGACTAGGTAGCATCATGATTGCTAGTTCCTAGTCCCTAATCCAAATACTGAAATGTCTGCAAGAAAAAGAAAAAGAAAACACTACTAACCAGAGCATACAAAACATTTGCTAGACCTATTCCTGAATACAGCTCACCTGTCTGGAACCCATACCACATCTCTGAAATTAATACAATTGAACGCATCCAGAAATGTTTTACAAGAAGAATGCTCCGCTCCTCTGAAAACAACAAAATACCTTATACCACCAGACTTGAAATCCTGGGATTAGAAAACTTAAAACTCCGCCGACTCCGACAGGACCTGTGTTTAACACACAGAATCATCTATTGCAATGTCCTTCCTGTTAAAGACTACTTCAGCTTCAATCACAATAATAAAAGAGCAAACAATAGATTCAAACTTAATGTTAACCGCTTCAATCTTGATTGCAGAAAATATGATTTTTGTAACAGAGTTGTTAATGCTTGGAACACCCTGCCTGACTCTGTGGTCTCCTCTCCAACTCCCAAAAGCTTTAACCAAAAACTGTCTACCATTGACCTCACCCCATTCCTAAGAGGACTATAAGGGGCGTGCATAAGAGCACAAAAGTGCCTACCATTCCTGCCCTAATGTTTCCTTTCATTATATCAAATTAATACAATTATTACATACTTTTGCTCATATATATGCTTATATGATATTTTGTTGATTTATGTTGATGCTTGTGTATACTGTTGTGACAAAATAAATAAATATATATATTAAAAAAACCCACCCAGCTCAGACCATCAAGGACCCCGTAGTGTAGGAAATTGAGGAGGACATTTTTCTTTTTCTACTCAGGTTGTTGGATGTTAAAAACTGCACAGGATGCCTTCTTCATCAACTACAGAAAACCTAGTTTGGGAATCTCTTTCAAGACCCAAGCACTGCATCACAGGCTGAGCTCCTGTTTCTGCCCCAGCTCCTACCAAGGACAAAAATCAATGGATGGGAGAAACAGGGTAAGACAAGAATCAATGGATGCAACTAATCAAGGAGAGAACCAACCAGTGGTGCGTTTCTACTGGTTCACCCCGGTTCGAAGTAGTGGCGGTGGCAGGAGGCTCTGCCCACCTGCCTGGACGTCATCATAGATGCTCTGCGCATGCACGGAAGCGCCGCACGCAAGCGAAGCAAGTGCATGCACATGCACGCTCACAGTTCCAAACCGGTAGTGAAGGTAAGTGGAACGCACTACTGGAACCAACCTCAAAATAAGGAGAAATTTCCTGTCAGTGAGAACAATTAATCAGTGGAACGGCTTGCCTTCAGAAATTGTGAAGGTTTCTTAAAAGTTTGGACAGCCATTTGTCCAGAATGGTATAGGGCAATGTTGGCAACCCTTTTTGGCACTGAGCGCCAAAACGGGAGCATGCACGCTCACAGTTCCAAACCGGTAGTGAAGGTAAGTGGAACGCACTACTGGAACCAACCTCAAAATAAGGAGAAATTTCCTGTCAGTGAGAACAATTAATCAGTGGAACGGCTTGCCTTCAGAAATTGTGAAGGTTTCTTAAAAGTTTGGACAGCCATTTGTCCAGAATGGTATAGGGCAATGTTGGCAACCCTTTTTGGCACTGAGCGCCAAAACGGGAGCATGCACGCTTGGGAGCACCAGAAACCAGAAGAGCAGTTCCCCAGCATGCATGTGCGCGCTGGGAAACTCCGCTTCCGGTTTCCGGTGCACACATGCACACCTGTCACCTGGTCTTCCAGTTTTGCGAAGAATGTGCGAAACACATGTTCCATGTGCATGCGAAGACCAGCTGGCTAGCGCGCATGTGCGCGCAGGAAACCAGAAGCTCAGCTTCCTGGCACGTGCATGCACGTCAGGGAGCTGCTCTTCCAGTTTCCGGTGCTCCCGCAAAGGCCAGCTGGCCAGAAAAGCAATGAGCTGGTGTGCCTGAAGAGATAGCTCTGCATGCCACTTCAGGCACGCATGCCATAGGTTCACCATCACGGGTATATGGTCTCCTGTTTGCGCAGGGGTTTGGACTAGAGGACCTCAAAAGCCTTCCAATTCTGTTATTTTGCTATTCTGTTAACCTAGCAGTTGGAAAGCATGCAAATGTGAGTAAATAAATAGGTACCTTTTTAGTAAGAAGGTAATAGTGTTTCATGCTTCTCCGCGCATAGTCATGCCAGGCACATGGCCACAGAAGCACCTTCTAACAAATGCTGGCTTCCTCTGCTAGGACATAGAGATGAGCACCACCCCTTAGTGTTGGACTCAACTGGGCAGGGGAAACCTTTATCTCTTTACCTTTCCATGCTCAAAAAGGAGTTCAAATTCTCTTCTTCAAATAGGATCCTTGTGTGTTCCTGTTGCCAGTTTTGCTTCCTTGATCACGGATCCCTCGTTTCTACTTGTCACCCACCTTAATTGTTGATCATTTGCTTGGATGGCAAGAAAGGCTGTTAATGAATTCCTCCATCATGATAACGTTTGTTTGTTTGTTTTTGAAAATCTATAGCAAAATGACCAACCAGCTCCTCTCTTTCAGCATTTAGCAATAAAAATTAAGATAAAAATGAATAATTTCCAGACTTTTCATGACACCAGAAATGGGCTGCTTGACATGACACCTTTCTCTGCTGCATAGCTCTGCCAATTACACCTATATTATTCACTCTCTTTTATTCTTTTTATTTTGAGCTTTCTCATGACTCTGAGACAACCGACATCCTACCCATATCTTATAGAATGCATTTTACCAGAATTGATACTAAGACCCAGGAAATAAAATCTATCTATCAGCTATATTAGCATTAAAATATATATATATATATTTAAAAAAACAGACAACAATAGGAATTACATGTCTCAGCCAGGATTTGATTCAAATTTGAGAGGAATCCACCATTTAAATCTGTATGAATCATCAGTTTGATTTGAATGGTTGGCTGATTTCTTTCAAATTGGTATTTCAACAGAGTGGGAAATGAAACAATCAAACCAAATCTGTATGAAGATTCAATTTGATAGTGCATAAATACATGTGCAAAAGTCCAACAAATTGAAGATTTTCACTGTCATACCAAAATAGCTAAGAGTAGGGCCTGGTTATTTTCAGAGTTGCTGCCCATCTTATATATCGTATTTTTTGGAGAATAAGACACACTTCCTCCCCCTAAAAGAGGGTGAAAATTTAGATGTGTCTTATACACCGAATGTAGCCAAAAATGTGAGGCACGGAGGAGGCGATGGTCTATGGCAATTCTTGCAGCCTGGAACAGCTGATTGGGAGTATTCTAGGAGGCCAATCCACCTGCCAATCAGCTGCTCATGCTGAATCAGGCTGTAATCATGTGCTGTAGCTGACCTGGCTGTTTGCTATTTGCTGCAAGGACCGTCAGAGTTTGCAGCAGCAAGCAAAACACAAGCGGAGGAGAGGAGTTTCAGTTTTAGTTTCAGAGATCAGCACAGCGTGCAGCTTTAGAAGAATTGAGCTAAGCCATGCCCAGGCTCCTTGCTGTCTTCTTCCTTGTTGCTAACACAGCAAATACTGTTTCAGTTTCCAAACAGCCTTCAACTCTCTCACACACTGACAGGACACTAGCCAGATGAATACTGATGGATGCTGGTAGGCAGAGGCAATTTTTTTTCTTATTTTCCTCCCCCCCCACCCCCCCAACTAAGGTGCATCTTATATTCTGAAAAATACAATAATCTATCAGGGTCAATATTTTTCAGTCTCATTGATTAAGCAATACCAGGTGGTGAGACCTAGGAACTGGATCTTCAAATCAACTGCCATTTGGAATGATATCCCACCAGAGTTTCATACAGCCCCATCCTTACCCTATCTAGATAAATCAATCAGACTTGGGTTTTTTTTCCGCTTGGTCATGGGCTAGATTGCTAGCAGGCCCTTTGAGGAGTAATTGTCTGAGCTATGAACATATGAAAGTTTAAAGCTTTGCAAGTTGGACATTCTTTTGGTATTTTATTGTGGTGGAATGTAGTCTGGATTTCCAGGAAGCAGGGGGAGAGCTGCATTCCGGAGGGCAAAAGAGGCAGCAAAGCTTAAATAATGGTAGTCTTGAAGATTCAGGACCATTCCTTAAGTTGCATCACAGCAGATTTATTCAACCTGTACACAACTATTCAGTACTAAATTGGTGCCAGATAGGGATCAATGGAATTCAAGAGGGACTTGGCTCATTTGTGGCAACATAAAGACTCTAAGCTGATGACGTGTTTAACTCCATCCACCAGCTTTGCCTGCTCTTTTCCTACAGAGATTTTGGCTGCAAGAAAGAGGGTTAAAAGGCTCCTCCCTAACCATTCTCAGAGGATAGCTTTAGAGACACAAATAATTGCAAGTTTTCTGTCTACTGCTGAGAAACAACAAAGGAAACTGCTCAGAATTAATTCCATGTGTCTTTCTTGGTTCTTGGGGGACAAACATTTATATTGTGTAAATTGTTTTATTTTAAATTTTGCATAGAGTCAAAGTGGAGCTGGGTGGCTTACAAATTTAATTGCATAACAGGATAACAGAATGGGAAGGGACCTGGAAGGTCTTCTAACTCAACCCCCTGCTCAAGCAGGAGACCCTATACCATATCAGGCAAATGACTGCCCAGTTTCTTCTGTTGGAAGAAATATCCATCTGGGTTCAGTTCCAAGTGGGGAGAAAGACACTGGAAACATGGTGGCTGTTTGGAAAGATGGTTTTTAATGGTGGACAGGACCACATGGTTTGAGGCAGTGGACAAAAAAGCACATGGTTCGCAGTCAGAAAAGAAGAAAAAACCTCCTCCCTTTTCCAGCACCTTGACATTGACAAACTGATACCGGACTCAGGATAACACACGATGCCACCACCAATCATCCTCGCCAGATTCAAACCCAAATCCATCCCACAGACGAAACACAACCACCATCCAGAAGCCAGACTACACTGGAACCACTGGATGCTGTACCGCCCCCCAATCCCCACACAAAGCAAACTGACACACGCCATGAACACATGACAAGACCTCAAACTTGGAGGCAAACCAAAACCCGGGATGCTGCATCACAGCCATCTGCTCAGGACATTACTTCACAGAACCCAATGGGCCACAACACCAAAGCTCAGGACGTTACAACACAACCTACCACCCAGGATGTTACAGCACAAGACTCAGGTCACATTCCCAGAACTCAGGATGTTTCCACACAACCCATTACCCAGGTCATTACAACACAAAAGACTAATGGGCACACAACTAGGACCACACCCACACAGGATGCTACGAAACAGCCAACTTATCTGCAAACACCCACTCCATCTACCAATCAAGATGCAACCACACAGCCAACCAACCCGCTTACAGCAACAAAGCCAGCACTCCCCACCTCCCCACCAGTATTTCTAGAGAGATGGCAGCTCTGACCACGCTTTGCTCGCACAAGTACGAAGCCGAAAGCACCAGCCTGAAGATGACGAGTAAACACTTAATCTATCCCCTAGTTCAAGCTGATAAAGGGAGGAGAACTTGTGGCTCAGAGGTTAATGCAACTGCCTAATAGGCAGGAAGCCCAAGTTCGAATCCGAGTAAGGGTATGGCTAGCTGATGAGAACTAAGTAGCTCGAAATAGAGCTATACTAATCTCTCTTTATTTCTTTGTCAGCAAATATAAATTATATATATATATGTAGGTCTTTGGTTGTTCGGGTTTTCTCCCGTGTAAAATTGGAAGTGTCTTGGCAACGTTTCGATGAAGTCTCATTCGTCATCTTCAGGCTTCAGCTTCGTGCTTCTGGGAGCAGTGTGCGATCGCAGCTGTTTCTTCCTTTTAACTGCTAGTGGGGGTTTGAACTGATTGGGTGGGAGTTTGGCTGTGCTCTGATTGGATGGGGTTTTTTTTGTGCTCTGATTGGATGGGGGTGTGTCCTGTTTGGGTGGGGGCTTGGTTGTGCTCAGTTTAGTCTGTGTTGCAGAGGGATTTGAGCTGGTGAGCTGCATAGCTGTTGTTTGGCTTTGTGGTCGTGCTACATCTTCATAGTTAAAAGGAAGTTAAAAGGAAGAAACAGCTGCGATCGCACACTGCTCCCAGAAGCACGAAGCTGAAGCCTGAAGATGACGAATGAGACTTCGTCGAAACGTTGCCAAGACACTTCCAATTTTATACGGGAGAAAACCCGAACAACCAAAGACCTACATACAAACACCCGTGAAAACCTCAGAAAACAAATATATATATATATATATATATATATATATATATATATATATATATATATTTTATATATATATATATATATATATATATATATATATATATATATATATATATATATATATATATATATACCTCTGTTCAGCTTTGAATTTGAACTTGTATTCTGATTGGTTGTCAGATTCCCAGGGGTTGGAGTTCTTAGCTAACTTTGTAGGCTGTCTGTGTCCCAGGCTTGGTTGAGTCTTGCTGAGTGATATAATGTCCTTAGGAAATTTTGAAATGCAGTGACTCCTGCTGCTAGATGGGCAGAGGGCTAATCTTATCATGTCCTGAGGACCATGTCTTAATCACATTACCCTCCAGCTGAAGGGCGGGGGGAGCGGGCAGGGAGCTGCAGGAAGCTGCTTTGTCTTTAAAAACACGTTTCTCCTTTTCTCATCCAGGGAAGTATAATATTCTACCTTTTTAATATTTCCCAGAATATTTCTTCCTTTTGGGACGGTGTGTGTGTGTGTGCTAACTTCCTACAATTCTTAAAAACCTTCAGTGATGGAGCACCCACAGCTTCTGAAGGCAACCTGTTCCACCCATTAATTGTCCTCATGGTCAGGAAATTCTTCTTTTCTATGTTGGTTCTCACCTTGGTTAGTTTCCATCCACTGGTTCTTGTCCTGCCTTCAGGTGCTTTGGAGAATAATTTGATTCCCTTTTCTTTGTGGCAGACCCTTTGCTATTGGAAGACTGTTATCATGTCACACCCCTAGTCTTTCTCTTCACTGAGCTAGACATACCCAATTCCCTCAACAATTCTTTGTATGGTTTAGCCCAGTGGGAGTCAACCTGGTCCCTACTGCCCATTAGTGGGCATTCCAGCTTTTATGGTGGACAGTAGGGATTTTGTCCGATACTGAAGCACTTTCCTTTTTTTAAAATTTAATTGACTTTTTTTAAAAAAATCATAGCATTATTTAAAAACATTTTCATTAGGTTTTTCATAAAATTCCCCGTGACAATTTAAATTTCTGAAAATATACTATTTGTATCACCTGGGCATAAGTTTAGTTCATGTTACGGAAGTGAAACTAAATGGCGCTATAATGTGACCACAAACAAAAGACCCTCATCACAGAATAGCTCATGCATCTCCCCCCACACCACCCAACTGTAACAGATAAGCAGAGCTGGTAGCCGGCATCCCCCCCTCCAAACCCAATCCATGATGCACGAGAGGCATGCAGATGATACATGGCGCATTACGGTGGAACCAGTGGGCGGTTAGAAAATTTTACTACTAACAGAGATACAAAAATGGGCGGTAGGTATAAAAAGGTTGACTACCCCTGGTTTAGCCTCACGTTCCCTAATCATCTTTGTTGCTCTTCTCTAGACTTTTTCCAGAGTTTCAACATCTTTTTTCTATCATGGTGACCAAACAGGCAGATATTGGTAAAAAAATTTTAGACTTATCTCACTCTTCTTTTCACTTTTCTACTTTCCCCCCACTCATATTCTGTCTCCATTTCCATATTGCTATCCTTGATTGCCTCTTTATGACTTTCCTCCTTACTAGATCTCCTCTTCATTATGAAGAACAGCTGGGCTTTAATAAAATCAAGTGATTTCTCCCCTAATAGTCATCCCTTGTTTTTCTAATTAAGTGGAATTTTACGGACAATCTGAAATCCCTGAGGCTGAATTAAAAGAAACAGAGTTGAAGGGAGAAAGTAGGCACACTGTGCTTAAAATTCTTTATTGGCAGCTATGCACTATCATTTATAGTAGTCCACTTGTAACACTTTACCTTATAAAACACCCAGGAAATTCTGATCTTTTGTTGTTATCCGATCAATATGATTCAGTTTTCTTAAATGTGACTAAATCTTGTTATACTGCCTGTAAAATTAGGCAGCCTTTTATTATCCTTACTGAGCCGTAGTGACGCAGTGGTTAGAATGCAGTACTGCAGGCTACTTCTGCTGACTGCCGGCTGCCTGCAATTTGGCAGTTCGAATCTCACCAGGCTCAAGGTTGACTCAGTCTTCCATCCTTCCAAGGTCAGTAAAATGAGGACCCAGATTTTGGGGGCAATAGGCCGACTCTGTAAACCACTTAGAGAGGGCTATGAAGCACTGTGGAACGGTATATAAGCCTAAGTGCTTTTGGTATCTGACCATGAATTCAATTATAATATTATATTTTGCTTTTCCTTCATTTTTATTTTTAATTATTTTATTTTATTTCTATCTATTTTATTTCATTCTTACTTTATTAACTTTCCATTTCCATTTTTAATTTTAGTTCTATTCAGTGACTGTAATAAAAATATTCATACATGAAATAATATCATAAAAGCATTTGGAAAAAATAATAATAATCCAGGCGGCTTTCCCTTTAGGAGCTCAGGATAGGAAGCAATGGGTGGAAGAAGGAGATCCAACCTGGAAATGAGGAGGAATTTCCTGATAGTGAAAACAATTAAGCCATTAATCAACAACTTGTCTGTTGGACTCGTGGTGGCTCTACCACTGAAGGTTTTCAAGACAAGATTGGACAACCATTTTTCTGGGATTTTATAAGGTCTCCTGCCTTGCGCAAGGAGTTGGACTCAGGGTGGGCTTCAAAAATTTTAGCAAGGGATTCTCTGACCAGTTGCTGGGTGGGCGTGGCCTATTCACCCTCCTGCATCATGGTGGAGGGGCATTTTTGCCCTCCCTGGGCTCTGGAGGCTTTCCTTGAGCTTCCAGGAGGGTGAAAACATCCTCACCAGGCTCCAGAGGACCTCTGGAGGCCAGAAACGGGCCCGTCTCCAGCCTTCCTGAACTTCCGGTAGGCCTGTTTTTTTCCTTCCGTGTGTGCCCTGCACTTACCTGCATAAGTGCAGGGCACACACGGAGACACAAAGTCTCTGTGTGTGCCCTGCACTTACCTGAATCCAAAACAGGCCATGTGGGGACTCCTGGGAGGGGAGAGGTGGGGTGGGAGGAGCTAGCTAGGTGTGAGATTTGAGGGTTTTCTCAACTGCACAGAATCTTAGCTAGAGCTTTTCCCAAACCCCTGTGAACCCCCAGCAGCCCACCCCTGGTAGGACTAGAAGACATCCAAGGTCCCTTCTAGCCATATGATTCTATGATTCTAACACTTCCTGCCCCTACCACGACCAGAAATGAATTAAAATAACGTACAGGTTGTGTGTGTGTGTGTGTGTGTGTGTGTGTGTGTGTGTGTATGTGGAGAGCTTTCATGATTGTCTCCTTGACATCAGTTCTTGGCATCCAGAATCCATAACACATATCTCATTTGGAAGGAAATCAAGTGAGTGAATGGCTTTTTAACAGGTGAAGCCAACTGCCTTGTGCTTTTAGTAATTAAAAATTCATTAAAGAATTAATAACCTGCTCTTTTTCTCTCACTCTGAAACACTCAATTGATCGTTAATTTGATTGGAGTGAGGGATTAAGAGCAGATGTTCCCCACCCTCTCACAGTATGCCTTTTTCTGATTTCCAGAGCAATAAATTCATAGGCGTTCATTTCCCAAAAAACTCTTCCAGATACTGAAAATAGGAAGAAACATAAGAAGTCTTATTTTATGGATCGCTTCTCCCGTTGTAAGGTTTTATAATGACTCTTGAGAAAAAAGTCCCCAAGTCATTTGACCCCAATTCCAATTTTTTATGAGATTTGGCCATGAAAACATCAGACTTCTTTATGGGTTGGCAGAAGACCAATTTATGTCCTTTGGTGGAACTTCAAGACGACCTTTCTAACATCTGTTTCAAGGGGGACACCTATTTCAGGGTGACACCAAAATAAAAACATCTCCTGAAGTTCTTATTGGAGATCTTCAATAGATTCATATGAGGAATATGGTTTTTAAAGAAAATGTGTGCCAAATTGTACAGACCTTCATTGGTCATAATCAACACTTTAGAATTTGACCTGAAAATAAATGGTGGCCAGAAATCACCAGCCAATCTTTTCATCATATGGACATAGCATCCTGGATCATGTTTCTGAACATCTGGATCACAAAGCAAATCTATATACAGTACAGTACAGTAGTACAGGCAGGGTGCCTCTAAAGAACGCATTACCATATTTTTCGGAGTATAAGATGCTCCGGAGTATAAGATGCACTTTAGTTTTGGGGGAGGAAAATAAGGGGAAAAAAATTCTGTCTCTGCCTATCAGCATCCATCGGTATTCATCGGTATTACATCCTGTCAGTGTGTAAGATTGTTTGGAAACTAAAACAGTGCTTTTGCTGTGTGAGCAACAAGGAAGGAGATAGCAAGGAGCCTGGGCGTGGCTTGACTTGATTGTTCTAAAGCTGCAGGCTGTGCTGACCTCTGAAACTAAAACTGAAACTCCTCTCCTCTGCTTGTGTTTTGCTTGCTGCTGCAAACTCTGACAGTCCTTGCAGCAAATAGCGAACAGCCAGGTCAACTTCAGCATATTATTGCAGCCTGATTCAGCATGAGCAGCTGATTGGCGGGTGGATCGGCCTCCCAAAATGCCCTTAATCAGCTGTTCCGGGCTGCAGGGATTGCCATAGACCATCACCTTCTCCGTGCCTTGCACTTTTGGCTACATTTGGTGTATAAGAGGCACCCAAATTTTCACCTTCTTTTAGGGGGGGAAAGTATACTCCAAAAAGTATGGTAGCATGATGAGATCTGATGTTTCTTCAAGAATAGGTATAATGAGAACATAGGTGCAGAAAAAAATGAGAACATTTTTGGTACATTTGGTATCTGAACATCCTGAGCACTATGGCTATCAAATAAATGTGTACAAAATCTACTTCTTATTTTTCAGTGAGTAAATTTGGGGTTCAGAAAATAGATAGGCACTTAAGGAAGAGGCAGGATATGATAATCCACCATGAATCAGTTTTTTAATCATTTTCTTGAGGTATCAAGGACACCTCTTCCTCAACTGGATTGCTATTTTTTTTTTAATCCACTTTCAGAGTTTCAGTCCACAGTCTTTTCCAGCCTTTTCTGGATAGCATCTACATTACATTCAGAATTCTAAATTAAATTTCTGGCTTCTTAAACTTTCTTTCTCAGGAAGCAGCTTCCCCTCTTCCTATTCTAGAACATGGGTCTATTTTCCCTTCCAATCATGTTAATCAGGGGTGGTATTCATTTACTCTTGCTTGTTGTTGTTAGTTGCGAAGTCGTGTCCGACCCATCGCGACCCCATGGACAACTTTCCTCCAGGCCTTCCTATCCTCTACCATCCTCTGGAGTCCATTTAAACTCATGCCTACTGCTTCAGTGACTCCATCCAGCCACCTCGTTCTCTGCCGTCCCCTTCTTCTTTTGCCCTCAATCTTTCCCAGCATTAGGCTCTTCTCCAGTGAGTCCTTCTTTCTCATTAGGTGGCCAAAGTATTTCAGTTTCATCTTCAGGATCTGGCCTTCTAAAGAGCAGTCAGGGTTGATCTCCTCTAGGACTGACTTGTTTGTTCGCCTTGCAGTCCGAGGGACTTGCAGGAGTCTTCTCCAGCACCAGAGTTCAAAGGCCTTAATTCTTTGGTGCTCAGCCTTTCTTATGGTCCAACCTTCACAGCCATACATTGCAACTGGGAAAACCATAGCTTTGACTATACACACTTTTGTTGGCAGGGTGATGTCTCTGCTTTTTAGTACGCTGTCTAGATTTGCCATAGCTTTCCTCCCCAGGAGCAAGCGTCTTTTAATTTCTTGGCTGCAGTCCCCATCTGCGGTGATCTTGGAGCCCAGGAAAATAAAATCTGTCAATACCTCAATTTCTTCACCATCTATCTTCCAGGAACTGAAAGGGACGGATGCCATGATTTTAGTTTTCTTACTGTTGAGTTTCAAGCCAACTTTTGCACTCTCCTCCTTCACCCGCATCAAGAGACTCTTTAGTTCCTCTTCACTTTCTGCCATTAGAGTGGTATCATCTGCATATCTGAGGTTGTTGATATTTCTTCCGGCAATCTTAATTCCAACTTTTGATTCATCTAGCCCCGCTTTTCTCATGATGTGTTCTGCATATAAGTTAAATAGGCAGGGTGATAGTATACAGCCTTGCCGGACTCCTTTCCCAATTTTGAACCAATCAGTGGTTCCATGTCCAGTTCTCACAGTTCTTACTCTTGCTACCAGTTCGCAAATGTAAACTACGCCCATGTGCGTCACTTCCAGAGAATAGAAGGGGTTGGGGCCAGTCAGAATTTTTACTACCGGTTCTCTGAACTACTCAAAAATTCTGCTATCGGTTCTCCAGAACTAGTCAGAACCTGCTAAAACCCACTTCTGCTCCCACCGGCCAGCTGGTCTTAGGGTCTCTGCCATGCATGCACAGGGGTGGGGTACATGCGGGGATGCATACATATGCGGGGGGTGGGGCACATGCATGGGGGGGGTGCAGGAGGCTTTCCAGGACCAAAATGGGGCACGGGGTGGCCAGGGCGCATGCACGGGGTGCAGTGATGAAATTCAATTTGTTTTACTACCGGTTCTGTGGGTGTGGCTTGGTAGGCGTGGTGTGGCTTGATGGACATGGCTTGGTGGACATGGCGGGGGTAGGACACTGCAAAATGTTTACTGGACCCGTGCCCCTCCTGGCTGGTGCTGGCCACTCAGGAGGTGACACGAGGCTGGCTCCAGGGGATTACGAGCGCTTCCTTGTTGGAGGGAGTCTTCCGCCGCCTTGAAAGAGGCGGTGGTGAGGCCCTCCTCAAGAAGCCTTCCTGACCCGCTGTTTTAGGTAATTATCGTCGTCTCCAACCCGCGCGAAGGTTGTAGAGAGTATGGTGGCATATCAGTTTCCCCTGCACCTGGAGGAAACTGTCTATCTGGACCTGCTCCAGTCCGGCTCCGACCCGTTACAGCACTGAGACGGCTTTGGTCGCTGGTGGATGATCTCTGAGGGCCAGGATAGGGGTTATTCCTCTGCCCTGGTCCTATTAGACCTCTCAGCGGCTTTTGATACCATCGACCATGGTATCCTGCTGCGCCCGGGTTGGGGGTTGGGAGTGGAGGCACCGTTTATCGGTGGTTCTCCTCCTATCTCTCCGACCGGTCGCAGACGGTGTTGACGGGCAGAGGTCACCCGCGCGCCTCACTTGTGGGTGCCGCAGGGCCGATTCTCTCGCCTTCTGTTCAACATCTATATGAAGCCGCTGGGTGAGATCATCAGTGGCTTTGGTGTGAGGTACCAGCTGTACGCTGATGACACCCAGCTGTACTTTTCCACACCGGGCCACCCCAATGAAGCTATCAAGTGCTGTCCCGGTGTTTGGAAGCCGACGGGTCTGGATGGGGAGAAACAGGCTCAAGCTCAATCCTCCAAGACGGAGTGGCTGTGGATGCCGGCATCCCGGTACAGTCAGCTGAGTCCGCGGCTGACTGTCGGGAGCGAGTCATTGGCCCCGGCGGAGAGGGTGCGAATTTGGGCGTTCTCCTGGATGCACGGCTGTCTTTTGAAGATCATTTGACGGCCGCTCCAGGAGAGCTTTCCACCAGGTTCGCCTGGTGCGCCAGTTGCGCCTTTCTAGACCGGGATGCCTTGTGCACAGTCACTCACGCCCTTGTGACGCCTCGCCTGACTACTGCAATGCTCTCTACATGGGGCTCCCTGAAGGGCATCCGGAGGCTGCAGTTGGTCCAGAATGCAGCTGCGCTGGTGATAGAGGGAGCCCTCGTGGCTCCCGAGTGACACCTATCCCGCGCAGGCTGCACTGGCTACCTGTGGCCTTCCGGTGCGCTTCAAGGTGTTGGTGAACGCCTTTAAAGCGCCCATGGCATAGGGCCGGGTTACTTACGGGACCGCCTGCTGCTACCAAATACCTCTCACCGACCGTGCGCTCTCACAGAGAGGGACTCTCAGGGTGCCGCCGGCGCGACAATGTCGCCTGGCGACACCCAGGGACGGGCCTTCTGTGGGGGCCCCCGCCCTCTAGAACGAGCTCCCCCCAGGACTTCGTCAACTTCCGGACCTCCGAACCTTTCGCCGCGAGCTCAAAACTTACTTATTTATCTGCGCTGGACTGGGTTAGTTTTTTAAGTTATGGGTTTTTAAATGGGTTTTACTTCCAAATTTTAATTATGGCCAATTTAAATAAGTTTTTTATTAGTATTTTAATTGTATGTATTGTGCATTTTACTTGGCTGTGAACCGCCCTGAGTCCTTTGGGAGAAGGGCGGTATACAAATTTAAATAATAATAATAAAATAATAAAAATCTCCATTTCCACCGCACTCCAGGGGAAGGATACTGCAAAATCCCCGTTCCCTCCCCACTCTGGGACTAGCCAGAGGTGGTATTTGCCGGTTCTCCGAACTTCTCAAAATTTCCACTACCGGTTCTCCAGAACCTGTCAGAACCTGCTGGATTTTACCTCTGGCAGGGTGGCAGGGCGCATGCACATGCGCGGGGGACACGCACATGCAGTTGTGCAGGGTGCATGCGCGGGGGTGCTCACATTGCATTTAGGGGGTTCGGGCACGCATGTGTGCATTTGCACATGCATGCACGTGCTTTGGGCGCTCAGCACCGAAATAGTTAACCATCACTGGCCTAGAATATTGTTTGGAGTCTTTGTGTTCTTTGGAACGTTCTCTAAATTCTGGAGAAATTGGATATTGTAATATTGCATATTGCAACGTCCTGGAGAATTTTGTGAAGTATATGGAATCCATTACTTTGAGGACAGATTTACAACTCAGTACAGGTTATGAGTGCTAAAGCCCACCTGTAAAAAAAAACTTTGAATGGCTTATGACAAGGAAATATATCTTGCCAATGAGGTATCTAAATTATTTCCTGCAGAACAGCTAATGGTATTGATATTTCTCCATTCCCAGCCCCAAATTAAATCATTTGCCTCTGTGGCTCAGACTGCTAATGCAGTCTGTTATTAACAGCAGCTGCCTGCAATTACTGCAGGTTCTAGTCCCACCAGGCCCAAGGTTGACTCAGCCTTCCATCCTTTATAAGGTAGGTAAAATGAGGACCCAGATTGTTGGGGGCAATAAGTTGACTTTGTATATAAATATACAAATAGAATGAAGACTATTGCTAACATAGTGTAAGCTGCCCTGAGTCTTTGGAGAAGGGCGGGATATAAATGCAAATAAAATAAAAAATAAATAAATAAATTTGCATTTGCCCAATGGCACTTTTAGTCTACTTTGATTCGGTTGGGTTTTGAAATGAGTTTGGCTGTCTCTCCATTTGTACATTGTCATGACTGCTTCCATTTTATTATGTGTTATTATTTACGGCTACACGTCTTTGTTCTACCATAGCATCTGGAAATATGAATGATAGCATATGTGGGTGCAGGCATTCAAGCTGAGTTTAGAAATTGTCTGGCATTTTATTCTACCTTCTCATTTTGGTTTGATGTAACAGAGTTCACTTTGCTCTTTTAACAAGCCAAGAGAAAAATTCTTCTAATGAACTATTTATTTATTTGATATAGGAAAGGAAAGGAGTCCCTGCAGAGCCGTGGTGGTGCAGTGGTTAGAGTGCAGTACTGCAGGATACTTCTGCTGACTGCTGGCTGTCAGCAATTTGGCAGTTCGAATCTCACCGGCTCAGTGAATTAACGTTGAGCCATCCTTCCGAGGTCAGTAAAATGAGGACCCAGATTGTTGGGACAATATGCTGATTCTGTAAACTTCTTTACAGGGGGCTGTAAAGCACTGTGAAACGATATATAAGTCTAAGTCTGTGTAGGTCTGTGTGGCTCAGACTGCTAAGACAGTCTGTTATTAACAGCAGCTGCTTGCAATTACTGCAGGTTCAAGTCCCACCCGGCCCAAGGTTGACTCAGCCTTCCATCCTTTATAAGATAGGTAAAATGAGGACCCAGATTGTTGGGGGCAATAAGTTGACTTTGTATATAATATACAAATGGATGAAGACTATTGCTTGACATAGTGTAAGCCGCCCTGAGTCTTCGGAGAAGGGCGGGATATAAATGCAAATTTAAAAAAAGTGCTGTTGCTGTTGCTATTGCTGACTAAAGGGGGTGGCATTCATCTCCATTTCAAAGCCATTGAGCCAGTGAAACATTTTCATGGTCATATGGCCAGCATGACATTGCAGAGTGCTGTTTCCTCCCCACGTAAGTGGTACCTATTTATCTACTCACATTTACATGTTTTCAAACTGCTAGGTTGGCAGGAACTAGTTGAAGACAGGCGCTCACTCCCATTGTGTGATGCTCAGGTCTTGAACTTGGTTCTGTCGGCTTTCCAGCCAATAAGCCCAGCGACGTAACTGTGCCTTCCCAATCTTATAATAATACTATAGAAAGGTTCTCTAACTTCTCGTTGTAGGTCTCAGCTTAATTTGTACAACTCAAGCTGGCTCCAGGACTTTATTTATTTGCCAAATTTAGGGTCTGGCCTTCTCCTTCATTAAGGGACTCTGAAATTATTTATTTATTTATTTATTTATTTATTTATTTATTTATTTATTTATTTATTTATTTATTTATTTATTTATATCCCTTCTTTTCCACTTCATAAGCAACTCAAGATTAAAGCAGTGGTGACATCTGTTGTTGTTTTTTTTACTACCAGTTCTGTGGGCATGGCTTGATGGGCGTGGTGTGGCTTGGTGAGCATGGAATGGTGAGCATGGCAGGGAAATGATACTGCAAAACCCCATTCCCTCCCTACTCTGGGGCCAGCCAGAGGTGGTATTTGCTGGTTCTCCGAACTGCTCAAACTTTCTGCTACCGGTTTTCTGTAAAGCGGCACTAGAACTCACAGTCTTCTGATTTGTAGCTTCTTAACTACTATATCAAACTCCCTCCCTCTTCCTGCTTTCCTTGCAACAACAGTCCTGTGAGATAGGGTGGATTGAGAGAATGTGACCGGATCAAAGTTACTCAGCCAGCTTCAATGCCCAAGGGAGGACTCGAATTCAGTCTCCAGGATTCTAATCCAGCACTTTAATAACTCCACCAAAGATGGATGGGCCACCATTCCCTTTAGAAACAGTTGGAAAATTTCTCCTTCTTCTGAGATAATCCTCCATCCATTTTCTTTGCCCTTATATTTGATGGAGAATTTAAAAAAACAACAACTTTAGGGCTATTTTTCAGGCCGCTCATGTTAAGCAGGAACTATTTTTAACTTCATGCGTGCACCCGCAGATTATTGCATAAAGGTACATTTGCAAGAATTGAAAAAGATGTGGAATTACTAATACATGCGTTTAAAAAGAGGGGAGGCTATGGTGAGATTTATTCCTAAATAATCCATTTCATCCCGTGGAATTAACTTCCTCTTGGCAAATGTCCCATTTACTGAGTAGATATATCGTAATATTACTTTAAAGGGGTTGCTGGAGCTTCGGTTTCCTTTCAAGAGAAATATGAAAGAAAACTTAGATAAGGATGCATTATGTACTTACTGTCACCTATCCAGGATTACAGTTTAATATATACGCGGAGCAAAAGCTCCAACAAGTACAGCTTTCTACTCTGAAGTGTATTTCCCCTATCTTTCACTCAAAGTAACATGAGGTGTAATTTACCTGTTGCAATCAGAGTGAGCTTTGATGGATGTTTCTTATCTTTTTCAAATGAGAACCAGAAAAGGCAAACTCCAACAAAGGACCAGGGAAAGGAATGAAAGCAGTGGTGAAATCCAACTTTTTTTTTACTACTGGTTCTGTGGGCATGGCTTGCTGGGCGTGGTGTGGCTTGCTGGGCGTTGCTTGGTGGGTGTGGCGGGGGAAGGATACTGCAAAATCCCCATTCCCTCTGGGGCCAGCCAGAGGTGGTATTTGCCGGTTCTCCGAACTGCTCAAAATTTCTGCTACCGGTTCTCCAGAACCTGTCAGAACCTGCTGGATTTCACCCCTGTATTAAAGAGACCCAATGTGATGGAATGTAGTCTGGATTCCCAGGAAGGAGGGAGTGCAGTCCAGAGAAACAAGAGACAATGCGATTCAGATAGTTTGTGTGGGAGAAAGAGGGCGAAGACGGCTCCTCGTTAACAGTTCCCAGAGTATATGCTTTAGGGGGTGTTAGCATGCTTTAATTTGGCAAGATTCTGTCTATGGGGGAGGAACAATAAAGAATTATGCCTGGAGGAATCACAAGGTCTCTTTCTTGGCTTTTGGAGCCTGAGGTGTGATATATTATTTCATTGTAGTAAAACATGAGAGGCAAATCACTGGATGCAAAATGAAAATCAAATAATGAGTCCTGGAAGAAAATCCAGCCTAGGGGAGTATCATAACCAGACAAACAGTTATCCCCAATAGAAGAAAATATATGCAGCTCAGGATTGAACTGTGGATCCTTGGTGGTCTCTGAGCTTGGTTGTTTGCTTGGACATGTTTCACAACCCAACTAGGTAACATCATCAGTGCACCGATCGTGATGATGTTGCTTAGCTGGATAATGAAATGTCTGCAAGCAAACAAGAGACCACCGAGGACTCCACGAATAGTTGTCTAGAAGATTCTGTAAGGACGAGTCAGATGATGAGTTGAGCAGTCTTCTCAAGTAATGGAATTTTTGTCCAATAAAGGTTGTAAAGTTCAAAGTTAAATATTTAGAAATAAGGGCAGTTTTAAGAAAGCTAGTGGAGTAGGCAGTGGTGGGATTTAAATAATTTAACAACCGGTTCTCTGCCCTAATGATTTCTTCCAACAACCAGTTCACCAAACTGCTCAGAAAGTTAACAACCAGTTCTCCAGAAGTGGTGAGAACTGGCTGAATCCCACCAATGGAAGTAGGTTGGGATAAGGCTTAGAGGAGAGAGGAAAGGCAGAGGAGACTACAGGAGGAGAGGAGAGGAAGAGGGAGAGAGGGAGGGAGAGGGAGAAGGAAGGAGAGGAAAGAGGAGAGGGAGAGGGGAGGAGAGGGAGAGGGAGAGGGAGAGGAAAGGACAGGATAGGGAGAGGGAGAGAGAGGGGGGAGGGAGAAAGAGAAGCAAGGAGAGGGGAGGGGAGGAGAGGGAGAGGGATATCAGACAAGACTGCAGAAGCCACATGGTTCAGATTCTCCATCTGAAGGAAGCATTCTGTCCCTATTCATGGTCCTCATTTGTGCCTCACTAATTCTTCTCTACTAACACACAAGCACTGATAGGCTGGAGAATGAACAACACATTTCACTGACCTTGCTTTCTCCTTCTGGTGGATGTAGAGTTTGATTATTTTGATTGGATCCAAAGGGAAAAGGAAAGTTAATACGGCAGGGCAGGGATACCGGGAACAGCCAGAAGCATGGCTCTCCAAACCTGGGCTTTGCATTAAATCTAGCAAACATAGAGCAGGAACATGGAATAAGCTCAAGTGCAGGTCCCTCTCCTTCTGTGTCTTGGAGAAGAAGGTTTCTGTAGCATGATATTGAATCAGCAAGCGTTATTACATCACAATCCACCTGGCCATCTTGAGTTCTTGGATATTGTGCTACAATTTCAACATTCCAGCCGATCAGAATGTTGATTTCAGAAGGCAAGGATCATTAGACCAAGCATATCTACATACCTAGATCTGAGAATCTTTGGTTAGGTATTTCTTTAAATCATGATTATACTTCATGATTTGCTGCTGCTCTGCAACCCAGGATTGCATTTAGCAGCTAAAATCCATGGCATGTGGATCAGACATCCTTTCTCTTTGGGATCTTGAGCCATAAATGACTGTTTGCTATCTTTGAGGACCACAAAAGAGAACGTCATCTGGGAGATATTAGCTAAGAAGAGGAAGTCCTTATGATAAAGGATACAAACTAGAGTTTCTGATTCATATTAGCCATCCTTGGCAATACCCCTTGGAGACTCTCCAAACTAATTTGCTGGACTCTGAATTTTAATAGAACATAAGGGGGAAATTAATAAGTGCATAGCCAATAAACACCTTGCCTTAAATCAAGTTACTAAATTCAATTTAATTCAATTAAATAGAATACAGTTTTGGTCAGCATCTTAGGAATGCAGCCCCTAATTTGCTACTCAAAAGCTAAACATAGCCTTGGAGAAATAAATGGCTTTGGAAGATATTGGACTCAGTAGGTTTTAAATTTAAAAGCCGCCCTTTGCATTTTGATGGAAAACGAAGCCGCGGTGTATGTATAGCTTTTTTTCCAATCAGAACAGTATTTCAGCTGCCAGCAGTTGCAATTGCATTTTAAGATTGCTCGATCCAAAAGCGCTGGTTAAGGTAAGTTCGTTAAATATGTACACTCCAAATCCATTGAATTGGTAGCCAGCTATTAAATGTATGTATCCACTATGTTAAACTCGGCTCCGTAACTGTTTTATTGCTTTCTGTTTTATAGCTCTGCAGACAGATGGAGCCCTGCAGGTTTATGACCATGGCTTCACTGGAAATGCTAAGAAACAATTAATTGTTCAAGTAAGAAGCGGAGAGGAAACATAATGGCCGTATAAAGCTAAAAAGCCAACTGTGGAGAATGTAGAAATAGAGCAATGGCTGCTAAAAGAGATGTAGTGGGGAAGGATTCTGGCAGGAATACAGGGATCCAGAGATAGATAAGATTTCATCCAGCTCCCATCGTTCCTTCTAGGCATTTTCAGATGGTTTTCTTGATAAGTCCATTCCACGCAACTTGCTCACGCCAAGCCATTGTCAAGGGTAGGCAAGTTGTACCCATTAGTCTGCATAAACATTTTTTGAGCTCACTGCCACAATTATAACATTTTATTTTATTTTTAAATGAAATGGAAAGTGGGATGGAAAGTCAAGCAATAGCCCACAACTTCAGCAACAATGAAGAACATTGTAGGAATTGGGTATGACTACTTTAATGAAAAGAAGGACTAGGGGTGACATGAGAGCAGTCTTCCAATATCTAAGGAGCTGCCACTAAGGAGGAGAAGGGATATTCTCCAAAACATCTGAAGGCAGAATAAGAAGCAATAGATGGAAACAAATCAAGGAGAGAAGCAACCTAGAACTAAGGAGAAAATTCCTGACAGTTAGAACAATTAATCGGTGGAACGACTTGCCTCCAGAAGTTGTGGATGCTCCAAAAGTGGAGGTTTTTAAGAAGAGATTGAACAACTACTTGTCTGAAATGGTATAGGGTCTCCTGTTTTTTTGTTTTTTGTTTTAATTTGCATTTATATCCCGCCCTTCTCCGAAGACTCAGGGCGGTTTACACTGTGTTAAGCAATAGTCTTCATCATTTGTATATAATATACAAAGTCAACTTATTGCCCCCAACAATCTGGGTCCTCATTTTACCTACCTTATAAAGGATGGAAGGCTGAGTCAACCTTGGGCCTGGTGGGGCTTGAACCTGCAGTAATTGCAGGCAGCTGTGTTAATAACAGACTGTCTTACCAGTCTGAGCCACAGAGGCCCTGAAGAGGAGGTTGGATCAGAAGATGTTCAAGGTCCCCTCCAACTCTGTTCTTCTATTAACTACATATTTGGTGTAGGCCCTGTGTATATCTTGAACAAAATCCAAACTATTCTATTCTATGATTTTTGCATAGGATATACATTGAAAGCAACTTTGGAGGTCTTCTCATCCAACACCCCGAGTGACAAAATTCCCTGCCCTTTGCAGTAGCACTCCATCCGTTTTTGTAGATCCATTCTTCTTGAAGGAATCCCATATTTCTGTCCACAGTCTGTCCAGAAGGGTGCCTTTACTGAGGGAGATGGGAGCAGCAATCTCACCTGGTGTCAAGGTATCAAAAGTGCCAAGATGGCAAGTTTTGCATGCACCACATGGTATAAAAAGGGGAAGAGCTTTGTAGACGTGGTTGCATTTGCCATTTTGACTTTTTTGATTCCCCATTTTGGATGTCCCTGAATCTCAATTATTCCTTTGTACTCAGCAGGGGTGAAATTCAGCAGGTTCTGACCAGTTCTGGAGAACCGGTAGCGGAAATTTTGAGTAGTTCGGAGAAGGTTTTGGTAACTATCTTCAAAGCGCTCCATGGCATAGGGCCGGGTTATCTACGGGACCGTCTGCTGCCACCGATTGTCTCCCACCGACTCGTGCGCTCTCACAGGGAAGGATTCTTTAGGGTGCCGTCAGCCAGGCAGTGCCGACTGGCGACACCCAGGGGGAGGGCCTTTTCTGTGGGGGCTCCCACCCTCTGGAACGAACTTCCCCCAGGTCTTCGTCAACTTTCTGACCTTCGAACCTTTCGCCGCGAACTTAAGACACATCTATTTATTTGCGCAGGACTGGACTAGAATTTTTAAATTTTAACTTTGGTTTTAACGGGGTTTTATTATTTTTTATTGCAATTTTTAATATTCGGCCTTATTTAATAAGTTTTTAAATTGGTGTTTTATTTTGTATTTTTATGTATGTTTTTATTAGGCTGTAATAAAGTCCCTCGGGAGATAGGGCGCTATAAAAATATAATTAAATAAATAAATAAATAAATAAACTGGTAGTAAAAATTCTGACTGGCCCTGCCCCCATCTATTCTCTGCCTCCCAATTCCCAATGGGGATTTTTGCAGTAACCTTCCCCTGGATTGTGGTGGGAATGTAGATTTTAAAGTATCCTTCCCCTGCCACGCCCACCAAGCCATGCCACACCCACCAAGCCATGCCACACCCACCAAGCCACACCCACAGAACCGGTAGTAAAAAAATTTGAAACCCACCACTGGTTCTCAGCATCTGCTTCTGAGCACCAGAACAAAGGGATAAATCTTAATCATCCTGTGTGATTAGTCTTCATTGCCATTAGTTACAGAGCTATCTAAATTAGGGAAAACAAATTGATTTTGGGATGGTTCCTGTTTTCTTATACACTTTACGTTCCTTGTGTATTTCTTTTTAGCATCTATATTTAATCCAATCATAGTAATCTCCCAGTACTTTGCTTTTTGTTTGTCTTGCAAGGAGGCTTATCCAAGACAAATACAATTTTCAGCATCCTCCATATTATCATGATAAATTCCTTCTTCTTATATTATGTAGTGCCTAGGGAAAAAATGCTGAGCCAGGCTACAGACAACTGATGAATGAATAGGGAAATATTCCTAATGGAAATAAATGGTTACCTTTAAACGAATAAAGTTGTCAGTATTTCTATCAAAGAAAAAAAAAGTGCTTGATGAAGAATGTCAGTTATTCCCATTCTTCTTATGGTCCAGCTTTGATTTAAAGTAGATGAATGCTAGTGATATTGTTGTGGCCCGCCAGCAGCCTGCGGAGCTGGCAGCAGAGTTGGACAGTGGAGAGGACAATGGGCCAGCATTGGAGTCAGGGGAAGGCCCGGACGAGGGCTCTGCATCAGAGGCAGAGATGGGGCCAGGGCCATCTGGGAGCGATGCATGGACTCCAGAGCCTCCAGAGGTGGACAGCATAGAGGCAGAGGAACAGGAGGAGCCTGTTCCTAGTGAAAACATGCGAAGAGCTGCCAGAAGGCAAGAGCAACTAAAGCAAAAAGGACGACTCGGGAGTAAGGCCAGGAGATGATTGGCCCTCCCATAAGGCTTAAAGGAGCAGCAATGGCTCTTGGGTTCTTTGTAGGAAAGCAACGCTGCTACAATTGTTTCTTGTCTCCTGTTTCTGAATTTCGTGGGGTTCTTGCCAAGAAAAGCCTTTGGCAGGGTGCCAAAGAAGACAAAGGTTTGTGATAAGGCCGAAGGACTTTTTCTGAAGGATTTGTTTCGGAATTCCCTCAACATTGTCAAATTATTTACTAAATCTGCAGTACTATTAATCTTCTCATCATTCCCATCACCAATCTCTTTCCACTTATGATTGTATGACTGTAACTTTGTTGCTGGCAATCCTTATGATTTATATTGATATATTGACCATCATTTGTGTTGTAATTGTTGTACCTTGATGAATGTATCTTTTCTTTTATGTACACCGAGAGCATATGCACCAAGACAAATTCCTTGTGTGTCCAATCACACTTGGCCAATAAAAAATTCGATTCTATTCTATTAATTTGGACTAAGCTGAGAATGAAGTAATTCTCAGATGTTCTAATACAATACTCTGGGAGACGGTGGAGACAGAGGGGCTGTGGGGTTGTGGGGACTTGGACATAACTTAGTGACTGAACAACAACCAAAAGATCGATGCTATAAATGTCACCTGCATTTTTTGCATTCTTATTTCATGAACAGTGCGTTGCCAAGGATTGCATGTAACTGTCCTGTATCTCCTTTTGTCTAGAAGCAGGTGGCCTCCTAGACTTCAATTCAATCTCAAGGAAGATTTTCATAGAATTTTACTCTAGGAGTTTCTATGGAGATTGTCAGCCATCCAGGTCATGGTTGTCCCAAAGGTGCTTTTTTCTCCTTTTTTTCAAGAGGCAACTGGACTTTCTGGTTTTTCTTTGAAGATGTTTCACTTCTCATCCAAGAAGCTTCTTTAGCTCACCTCTTGAAAAAAAGAAAAAAAAAACATTTGGGATAACTCTAAGAGTCTATATGAGGAATGTCTGATTGGAGTGATGAACTTCATAATGGTAGAAATATATGTCCCATGAAACAACCAGAGTAGCAGCATCCAACCTACTTCCATCAATCAAATCAGCTCAGAAGCACCTCCAGGAAAACTTCCATACAGAGTTCCTGGTCATCCTGACTAGAGAATCTGGGAGATGAAATTCTCACAACTGGCAGAAAGGCCGTTGGGAAACTTCAGGCCTGGTTCCCGCCATCTTTTTTTTTCTCTCTCTCTCTACAGATGGAGATTCCACCCTCTTTATTCGCCATTATCTTCAGCAAGCAACCCTGGATTCCCTGAAATGCCAATTTGGGAAGAAATTAGCAATCACTTGTTGTTAAACTACGGAATGGCTTTCTACCCAGAGAGTGCAAGCCATCGATTTCTTTACATTCAATAATATGGACAAGCATTTATTAAGATATGTTTCATGTCACTATCTATTGATGTTGACTTCCTTTCCTTTCCTTTCCTTTCCTTTCCTTTCCTTTCCTTTCCTTTCCTTTCCTTTCCTCTTCATTCCTCTCCTCTCCTTTCCTTCCTCTTTCCTTTCCTTTCCTCCTCTTCCTCTTCCTCTCCTTTCCTCTCCTTCCTCTTCCTTTCCTTTCCTTTCTCTCCTCTCCTCTCCTTCCCTTCCCTTTCCTCTTCCTCTTCTTCCTTTCCTTTCCTCTCCTCTCCTCTCCTCTCCTTTCCTTTCCTTTCCTTTCCTTTCCTTTCCTTTCCTTTCCTTTCCTTTCCTTCCTCTTTCCTTTCTTTTCCTTTCCTCTCCTTTCCTTCCTCTCTTTCCTTTCCTTTCTTTGCCTTTTCTTTCCTTTCCTTCTCTTCCTCTTCCTCTTCTTCTTCCTTTCCTTTCCTATCCTTTCCTTTCCTTTCTTTCCTCTTCTTCTTCCTCTTCCTTTCCTTTCCTTTCCTCCCCTTCCCTCCCCTCCCCTCCCTTTACCTTCCCTAGGAACGCTCAGTAAAAAAAAGAGCTGTGGGCTACTGAATCACAGCTAAAGAGCCGTGGTGGCTCAGGCTGTAAGATAGCCTGTTATTAAAACACAGCAGCCTGCAATTACTGCAGGCTGGAATCCCACCAGGCCCAAGGTTGACTCAGCCTTCCATCCTTTATAAGGTAGGTAAAATGAGGACCCAGATTGTTGGTGGGGCAATAAGTTGACTTTGTAAATATACAAATAGAATGAGACTATTGCCTTACACACTGTAAGCCGCCCTGAGTCTTCGGAGAAGGGCGGGATATAAATGTAAATTAAAAAAAAATCATAAATTAAATAAAATATAAAATAACATACAGTAAAATGCAAAGTCCCCTTTAAATTCACAATATTCTCCTTTTCTTAAGTCAGCTGGGAATTGATACACTTTGAATTTTATTACAGTGGACTGCAGGGCTACTATTCAACTTTGATACAACTTAATTAAAGGGTTCAATGGGTATTGCCAAATTAATTGAGGTTAATGAGGTTGAACAGAAATTGGAGTATTCTTATTTCAGTATCTACCATTCTGCTCAGAGGTTCTTCTTTCACATGACAACTTTCTTGGGAAATTATAAGCAGGAGTTCCAACTTTTGTTCCATTTTTCAGCCAAAATATAATACATTTTCCCGGAACATCTGCTTCGTTCTTTTGGATCAAATCTGTTTGTGTTTGTTAGGCCATGTTCCTGCTATTTCCCAGGGAAATCAGAGGCCGCTAAGGGTCCCACTACTGAAGCATTGTTATTTGCAAGGATAGACATTTGCAGGGTTATAATAGTTGAGCCTTTTCAGTATTTGCCCTCCTCCCCTTCCAAGCAGCTTGTTCATAAATATTCCGACCTTTCCCTCTTTATCAACTATCTGTTCAAACACAGATTTTGGGAAACTTTTTGAGGATTACATGGAAGATCGTAGTCTCCCTTGTGCACTAGGCTGGTTGTTATTAGCAGGAATGTAATGGCTTTATAGGGTGTCAATTAGTGCAACGTTTTTATTGTTCAAAGAATCATAGTGAAGTTGGAAGGCCCTACAACAGGGCTGTCAAACTCAAGGCCCACTGGCCGGATGCGTCACATGCTGGCCACAGCCACACCCAGTATAGCGAAAGGGGGGGTCCTAATATATCACGTGACACTGCCGTGTCGTGAGTTTGATGACGTGAGTTTGACACCCCTGCCCAACAAGGATCTTCTAAGTCCAGGGGGTCTCTAAACCTGGCTACTTTAAGACTTGTGGACAAGAGGTGGGTTTCAGCTGGTTCTGACCAGTTCTGGAGAACCGGTAGCGGAAATTTTGACTAGTTCAGAGAACCGGTAGTAAAAATTCTGACTGGCCCCGCCCCCCTCCTATTCTCTGCCTCCCAAGTCCCAGCTAATCGGGGGGAAATGTGGATTTTGCAGTAACCTTCCACTGGAGTGGGATGGGAATGGAGATTTTACAGTATCCTTCCCCTGTGATGCCCACCAAACCAAGCCATACCCACAGAACTGGTAGTAAACATTTTTGAAACCCACCACTGTTGTGGACTTCAATTTCCAGAATTCCTCAGCCAGCCATGTTGGCTGGGGGAATTCTGGGAGTTAAAGACCACATGTTTTAAAGTCGCCAAATTTAAAGACCCCTGTTCTGGTTCAACCTTCTGCAAAGTGCAGAAAAAGCAATTAAATTTTCCACCAGAGCGGACCCTCCAGTCTCTTCTTAAAAGCTTCCAGAAATAGAGAACTTGCAACCTCCATAGGCAAGACTGTTCCACCCTATTGTAGATCTTACCAACAGAAAATGAAATTTAATCCAGAGTTCCACAACCTTTCCTGGTTGGTGGCCCAGAGCTGGAGGGGGGAAGGGGGTGGTGGATTTGTGGGAGGGGGAGGCATGTGCGAGCACCCATTAATCATGCAAGTGGGGCCAGGAGCACTTGTACTAGTGGGGCTAAGTGTGCCTGCAATGCTTGCATGAGGCTCTGAGGCCCTGCAATACTCGCACAAGTTGAGCTGCGAGTCCCTGTGACACTCGCATAAGTGGCACTCACCAACCAGAAGTCTCTGCGACACTCGCATAAGTGGCCCAGTTGCAAAGCAGCCACAGACCAGTAGTGGGTCACGACCCACAGGTCGGGGACCCCTGATTCAGTGGTGAAATGTAAAATTTGTACTACCGGTTCTGTGGGCGTGGCTTGGTGGTGGTGGGGATATGTGATTGGGTGGGTGTGGCCAACTTTTTTTTATACTTTTAAAAGCATTTTTTTTACAATCTCTTCGGCCGAAGAGGTTATAAAAAAATGCTTTTAAAAGGCTCCTCTGACGATCCCAACTGAGTTGTCTGATCATCAGAGGCTTTTCTTTTCTTTTAAATGCATTTTTTTGCCTTTAAAAGAAAAAAAAGCCTCTGATGATCAGGCAACTCAGCTGGGATCGTCAGAGCATTTTAAAAATATTTAAGCCGAAGAGGTTGTAGAAAAAATGCTTTTAAAAGGTTCTGACAATCCCAGCTGAGCCGCGCGATCATCAGAGGCTTTTTTTTAACTTTTTTAAGCATTTTTTCTTTAGCCGAAAAAATGCATTTAAAAGTAAAAAAAAAAACACCTCTGATGATCGCACAGCTCAGCTGGGCATGGGGGTGGGGGCAGGGATTTTTGCTACCGATTCTCCAAACCACCCACCACCATCGCTACCAGATTAGGTGATCCGGTCTGAACCTGGAGCATTTCACCCCTGCCCTGATTTCATCTGTATTCGGGTAGAAACAGGTAAAAAGGGGCTGTAAACCATTCAGTGTCTCTGGAGCAGTCTATAAACTGCAGGATGTAATTGAGTGTGCAAATAAATTCATATATTAAGGAATTTGAAAGAACTCATTTCAGCAACCTTAGATGAATTTCCATGCAAATCTATTCCTCCTCGAAGCTATTCTTACAAAGCTCTCATATTACAGCATGAAAAAGCCTGGAGGACACAACCGCCTCCTCTTCTTTAATGGCAATGAACATTCGCCATTCTGAGCAGCACTTCCCCCACCCTCCAAAATATATTCAGTGCATTCAGAAAGTATTCAGACACTCCCCTCCCTTCACTTGTGTTGGTTCTGTTATGCTGCAGTCTGACTCTACAATTGTTGAAATTCACTTTTTCTCATTAATCTACATGCTTGTTGTGACCCAGACTCAAGTAGGTAGCAACAAACTCAGTCTGTGATAAAATAAACTTTATTCGAACAGCTGGGAATTACTTCATTCCCAGCGTCGTTCAACTCAAAGTAAAACAAATGCCTCCCAACACAAATTCCTCAGTTATCTCACAAACCTTAGTCCAATTAGGCCAACTGCCAAAGGCCCTTCCTGATAGAATAGAATAGAATAGAATAGAATAGAATAGAATTTTTTATTGGCCAAGTGTGATTGGACACACAAGGAATTTCTCTTGATGCCTATGCTCTCAGTGTACATAAAAGAAAAGATACCTTCATCAAGGTACAACATTTATAACACAAATGATGGTCAATATATCAATATAAATCATAAGGATTACCAGCAACAAAGTTACAGTCATACAGTCATAAGTGGAAAGAGATTGGTGATGGGAACGATGAGAAGATTAATAATAGTGCAGATTTAGTAAACAGTTTGACAGTGTTGAGGGAATTATTTGTTTAGCAGAGTGATGGCCTTCAGGAAAAAACTGTTCTTGTTTCTAGTTGTTCTGGTGCGCAGTGCTCTATAGCGTCGTTTTGAGGGTAGGAGTTGAAACAGTTTATGTCCTGGATGTGAGGGATCTGTAAATATTTTCACGGCCCTCTTCTTGATTCGTGCAGTATACAGGTCCTCAATGGAAGGCAGGTTGGTAGCAATTATTTTTTTCTGCAGTTCTAATTATCCTCTGAAGTCTGTGTCTTTCTTGTTGGATTGCAGAACCGAACCAGACAATTATAGAGGTGCAAATGATAAATGTCCAGAAGTCACAAAAACACGAAGCAGAGGATACAGCTACAGTGTTGTTTTCTGGCAAGCTGAAAGTCTTGTTTTAAGCCTTATGGGAGGGACCAATCATCTCTTGACCCTACTCCCGAGTTGTCCTCTCTGCTTGAGCTGCTCTTGCCTTCTGGCAGCTCTTCTCATACTTGCATTAGGAACAGGCTCCTCCTGTTCCTCTGCCTCACTACTATCAGTCTCTGGAGGCTCTGGAGTCTGCACCTCACTTCCTGATGGCCCTGGCCCCTCCTCAGCCTCATCATTGTCCGACTCCGTTGCCAGCTTCGTAGGCTGCTGACGGACCACAACAACACGGTATCTCATAACAACAAAGTGAAAACAGAATTTTAGAAATGTCTGTAAATTTGTTAAAAAGAAAAAAACACCCAAATATCACATTGGCATAAGTATTCAGATCCTTCGCTCAGTATTTCGTTGAAGCACCTTTGGCAGCAATTACAGCATCTTTTTTTCTTTATGACGTGACAAGCTTTGCACCCCCGGACTGGGGAATTTTTCTGCCATTCTTCCTTGCCAATCCTCTCAAGCTCAGTCAGGTTGGATGGCGACCATCAGTGGACAGTCATTTTCAGGTCCCTCCAGAGACATTCAATAGGGTTCAAGTCAGGGCTCTGGCTGGGCCACTCTAGGACATCACGCGTTGGCCATGCCCATGCCTGGTTTAGTGAAGGGGGGGGAAAGTCCCGATACGTCATACGACACCACTGTGATGACATGAGTTTGACACCCCTGACCTAGAAGATGAATTAGAATAAAGCTGGAAGGGATCTTGGAGGTCTTCTAGTCCAGCAGGAGATCCTATACCATTTCAGACAAGTGATTGTCTCTTCGTAAAAACCTCCATTGATAAAATTTGTTACTACCGGTTCTGTGGGCATGGCTTGGTGGGGAAGGTAATGTGACTGGGTGGGTATGGCCAACTTTTTTTTTTTTTTACTTTTAAAAGCATTTTTTCTACAACCTCTTTGGCTGAAAAGGTTGTAAAAAAAATGCTTTTAAAAGCCTGTGATGATCAGGCATCTCAGCTGGGATCGCCAGAGAAAAAAAGCTTTTAAAGGGTTCTGACGATCCCAGCTGAGTTGCCTGATCACCAGAACCTTTTAAAAGCATTTTTTACAACCTCTTTAGCTGAAGAGGTTGTAGAAAAAATGCTTTTAAAAGCCTGTGATGACCAGGCATCTCAGCTGGGATCGCCAGAGAAAAAAAGCTTTTAAAGGGTTCTGACGATCCCAGCTGAGTTGCCTGATCACCAGAACCTTTTAAAAGCATTTTTTACAACCTCTTTAGCTGAAGAGGTTGTAGAAAAAATGCTTTTAAAAGGTTCTGATGATCCCAGCTGAGCCGTGTGATCATCAGAGGCTTTTTAAAAAAACTTTTAAAAGCATTTTTTCAGCCGAAGAAAAAATGCTTTTAAAAGTAAAAAAAAAACCCCACCTCTGATGATCACGTAGCTCAGCTGGGGCTGGGGGGGGGGCAGGGATTTTTGCTACCGGTCCTCCGAATCACCCGTCACTGTCACTACCGGATCGAGTGATCTGGTCCAAACCGGGAGCATTTCACCCCTGCCTACAACTAATGAAGGCAAGCCGTCCCACCGATTAATTGTTCTCACTGTTAGGAAGTTTCTCCTTAATTTTAGGTTGCTTCTCTCCTTGATTATTTTATTTATTTTGTCGAGTACATATTAAATAATATATATAAGTATAAGCATGAATTGAATACATAAAATGAATACAATTTTTTCTTGTCCTGCCCCCTGATGTTTTGGAAAATAAATTGACCTCCTCTTTTTTGTGGCAGTCTTTCAAATACTGGAATGCTGCTATCATGTCCCCTCAGTCCTTCTTTTCTCTAGGCTAGCCAAACCCAAATCCTGAAACCATCTTTTATCTATTTATTTATTTATTTGTCACAACAGTATATATAAGCATAAGCATGAAAATAACTATACAATATATAAGCGTATATATAAGTATGAGTATAAAATAACTATACAAATTGGATACAATCAAAGGGGACATTGGGACAGGAACGGTAGGCACGTTTGTGCTCTTATGCATGCCCCTTACAGACCTCTTAGGAATGGGGTGAGGTCAATAGTAGACAGTTTTTGGTTAAAGCTTTGGGGATTTTGAGAAGAGACCACAGAATCAGGTAGTGTGTTCCAAGCATTAACAATTCTGTTACAGAAGTCATATTTTCTGCAATCAAGATTGAAGTGGTTAACATTAAGTTTAAATCTATTGTTGCTCTTGTATTGTTGTGATTGAAGCTGAAGTTGTCTTCAACAGGAAGATGATTCTATGAGTTAAACATAGGTTCTGTCGAAGGCGGCGGAGTTCTAAGTTTTCTAAACCCAAGATTTCAAGTCTGGTGGCATAAGGTATTTTGTTGTATTCAGAGGAGTGGAGAACTCTTCTTGTAAAATATTTCTGGACATGTTCAATTGTATTGATGTCTGAAATGTGGTATGGCTTCCAGACAGGCGAGCTGTATTCTAGAATTGGTCTAGCAAATGTTTTATATGCTCTGGTTAGTAGTGTAGTGTTTCTGGAGAAGTAGCTATGTAAGATTAGGTTTACAACTCTTAAAGCTTTTTTTTGCGATGTAGTTGCAGTGGCACTTAGATCATTGGATATGAAAACCCCAAGATCTTTAACAGTGGGGGGGGGGGGTCATCTGTAAGGTAATGTCCATCGAGTTTGTATTTAATGTTTAGATTTTCTTTTCCAATGTGTAAGACAGAGCATTTGCTGGTTGAGATTTGGAGTTGCCAAGTTTTTGACCATTCTGAGACAAAGTCAAGGTCTTTTTGAAGGGTAACTGTATTGTTGATAGTGTTAAATTATTTTAAATTATTTTATATGTTTTATATGTTTTAATCTGAGTTGCTCTTCTTTTGAACTTTTTCCAATGTCTCAATATCTTTTTTTGAAATGTGATGACTAAAGTTTTATAAAGCTGTATTTACCCAACAAAGCTAAACTTCAAAGCCCTCTGTTAACGATCTATTATTGTATTTCACATGCAGAAAATCCACTACGGTTTCTAATCTACCACTGCAATCGTTATCTCTAATCTGTCCAGAATCAAATATCTCCAATTGATTCTTAATAATAAAGCTTTTCCTTAAAATTATAAATGGAATCTTTCCCAGCAATTGCATCTCATTCCCCAAAATCATAGTTCTCTGTTGTGAAGATCTCTACAGCACTTGTTATTCACTTGTTATTCACTTGTTATTCAGAGGTTTTTTATGCCAGTTTTTTTTATTTGAATTTATATCCCGCCCTTTTCTGAAGACTCAGGGCGGCTTACATTGTATAAGGCAATAGTCTCATCCTATTTATATTTTTTTTTCAGAGCAACATTTTTTATTTTTCCATAATAATTCCCACAATTTGACCAGTGTACAGTACAATCACTTATCCAACAATCGATCCTATACTCAAATTATACTCCATCAGGGCTGCTTGACCGCCACTCCCTCCCTTAATCCTTTCTACCCTTCTCATCCTTCTTCGACTTTCCCCACCATCCTTCTCCTCGCTTCCCTACTTCCCCGCCTCTTTCCCACTTCTCACTACCATCTTTTCTAACCCTCTATCTTCTCCTCCTTCTTCTCCTCCTATCCTTTCTTCTCCCTCCCTTCTTTCCTACCTACCTACCTGCCTACCTACTTTCTTCCTTCTTTACTCCTCTTTCCTTACTCTTTCCCTTCGGGAGTGGTTACCGAGCAGTCCCGACTTTACACCATTCCAACTTGTTTAATTCCACCATTATTCCTGTACAATGGCAATCAATCAATTTATAAGCTTCCCCTCCCCCCCCATTTCCCCCCTCCTCCTCCCCCCCCCGAGACTTCCCAGAACAGAATACAGGGTATTGAAACTAACAAACATAATCTAAAATATAACATAAAACATATTCCATTTCACATATTCCATTTATATATTTATATACAAAGTCAACTTATTGCCGCCCCAACAATCTGGGTCCTCATTTTACCTACCTTATAAAGGATGGAAGGCTGAGTCAACCTTGGGCCTGGTGGGACTCGAGCCTGCAGTAATTGTAATTGCAGGCAGCTGTGTGTTAATAACAGACTGCATTAGCAGCCTGAGCCACTTCCCAGCCCAGTTGAACTACAACATCTCGTAACAGTGGTTAAGAAATGTTAGAGGCAGAGGTGGGTTTCCCATAATTTTACCACCGGTTTGTTGCACACCGAAAATGTGCGTGCTCTCCTTCTATGCATGTGTGCACTCCTTCTGTGCATGCCCACGGCCTTTCATGCATGCGCACGGCCTTTCACGCATGCACTTTGCTTGCGTGCATGGCTTGCACGCATGCACATGGCTTGGAAAACATGGCTAAATAGGACGGGTATAGCGTTGGGGCGGATGGGGCAAGTCGTCACTACTGGTTCACCCGAACCGGTCCGAACTGGCTGAATACCACCACTGGTTAGAGCAAGGGACTGCAAACTTGGCTCTTTTAAGACTTGTGGACTTCAACTCCACAAGTCTTAAAAGAGTTGAAGTCCACAAGTCTTAAAAGAGCCAAGTTTGCAGACCCCTGGGTTAGAGGATAGGCATGTTTGACTAAAATCCTTCTCTGTGGGGGCTCCTACCCTCTGGAACGAACTTCCCCCTGGTTTACACCAAATACCTGACCTTCGGACCTTCCGCCGCGAATTGAAAACATTTATTTATTCGCGCGGGGCTGGCTTAAATTTTGTTGGTTTTTAACTTTATATTATGAATTTTAATGGGTTTTTAGAATTTTAAATGTTTTAAAGTCTTAGGCCAATTGTGTAATGATGAACGGCTGTCTTTTGAAGACCACCTGACGGCCGTCTCCAGGAGAGCTTTCCACCAGGTTCGCCTGGTGCGCCAGTTGCGCCCCTTTCTAGACCGGGATGCCTTGTGCACAGTCACTCACGCCCTCGTGACGTCTCGTCTGGATTACTGCAATGCTCTCTACATGGGGCTCCCCTTGAGGGGCATCCGGAGGCTTCAGTTAGTCCAGAACGCGGCTGCGCGGGTGATAGAGGGAGCCCCTCGTGGCTCCCGCGTGACACCTATCCTGCGCAGACTGCACTGGCTACCTGTGGCCTTCCGGGTGCGCTTCAAGGTTTTGGTGAACGTCTTCAAAGCGCTCCATGGCATAGGGCCGGGCTATTTACGGGACCGCCTACTGCTACCGAATACCTCCCACCGACCCGTGCGCTCTCATAGAGAGGGACTCCTCAGGGTGCCGTCGGCGCGACAGTGTCGTCTGGCGACGCCCAGGGGAAGGGCCTTCTCGGTGGGGGCTCCCGCCCTCTGGAACGAACTCCCCCCGGGACTCCGTCAACTTCCGGACCTCCGAACCTTTCGTCGCGAGCTTAAAACGCATTTATTCATCTGCGCAGGACTGGGTTAGTTTTTTAAATTTATGGGTTTTAATTGGGGGTTTTAAATGGGGTTTTAAATTGTATCTAAATTTTTAGGCCGTTATTGAATCAGATTTTTATATAGTTTTTAATTTGTATTCTATGTATTGTGTTTTTTACTGGCTGTGAACCGCCCTGAGTCCTTCGGGAGAAGGGCGGTATACAAATATAATAAATAAATAAATAAATAAATAATAAGTTTTTTAATTCTTGTTTTAATTGTATATTGTATTTTTTGTTTTTATTTTGGCTGTACACCGCCCTGAGTCCTTCGGGAGAAGGGCGGTATAGAAATCGAATAAAAAATAATAATAATAATAATAATAATAATAATAATAATAATAATAATAATAATAATAATAATAATAATAATAATAATAATAATAATAATAATAATAATAAAAATTATAAATATCTTTATCATCTGCTGGAAAATGAAAGGGTGTTTTTTTTTCCCAATTGATTGTGAAGATGTTTGTAAATTTTAGGCAAACCTGTCTCATTTTCTAACATTCCTGAATCACGTAAGGAAGCAGAGTCATGCTGCAATGTTTTATTCCACAACTCATATTTTTAAGTGTTGAATGCTGGCCTTGAAGAAAAGATTTATTTGTATTCCATTCCAGCCTGCAGTTACTCTACATTTGGAAAAAATTGTGGCTGGGAAAGAAGAATGCAATCGTTCATGGTCCTATCCCTGTAGATTTGCTTTATGTACCTAACTGATTAGAATCTAAAAGTTCTGCATTTTGCTCATTCCAGATGTAGCAGAAAACAAAAATCTTGGCTTCAGAATGATAAACACTTTCCTTTCATATCTACCAACAGCACAAAATATGCATACCAAAAAAATTTGATATATGCCACACTCAGAAAGTCATTAAAATCTCAACAGCTGTCATAGCTTTTGTAGCTTTCGCAGCTGAAGCCAGGTAGTGAAACTATTTCATTTTTAAAAAATAAATAACTGTGAATGCTTGTCTGCCTAAAACTGATTTTCCTGTTTTCTTTCTTTACTTGGTTTGAGAACCAGAGCAGTTATATTCCTCTTCAATATAATTTTCATTATAAGTGATGGAATATAAATGATAGATAGATGATAGATAGATGATGATAGAATAAAAGACAGATGATAGATGGATAGAGAGAGAATAAAAGATGAATAGATAGATAGATAGATAGATAGATAGATAGATAGATAGATAGATAGATAGATAGATAGATAGATAGATATGAGTGAGAGAGAGAGAGAGAGAGAGACAGACAGACAGACAGACAGACAAGTTTTGATGTCCCTGTTAGGGGATAAGGAGAAAAGTTCTAAAAGCTGGAAAACTGGATTACAGAATAGCAATGGATGGGCATGCTGCAGATCCCATCAGCCAAAGACTATTGACTGGCAGGGACTAGAAGAGGGGCCTTTCCTGCAATAGTCTCTGCTCTGTGGCTTATCTCCCCCTTGGAGATTAGAATGGCCCCAATCCTGTTGGCCTTTCATAAGGCTTCAAGACCTTGGCAAGGTACCCAATCCTGGGGTTCTGAATGTGCTAAAATCCCCATTTCTTGGTTTTACAATTAAATAGTTGATTATCTCAGCTGTCATCTATATTTATTTTGATTTCTTTGTTTTAAATATGTTTACTCTTTTTATAGTTTTAGAACTGTAAAACGCCCAGAGTCATTGATTGGCGTGGGTGGCTATGGAAATTGGAAAAAATAAATAAGTAAACTTGTCCAAGTGCTGTTCCAGGACAACAGTGGTGGGAAAATGGTGTGTCCATCTTATGAGCATCCCAAAGACTTCTGCTTGCCGCTGGGATTTCTAAGATGTTAAACTATAATGGGCTTTCACATGACCCAGTAGACCTATCCTTAGGTCCTTATGTTCTTCATTAAAAGTGAATTAGTTTCAGTGTGACTAAGCATTTCATATTTATTATCTTATTAATATATTGTATTAAAAGATTAACCTTTTGTATATTGAATACTTTCCCCACTTTATTACGTCAAATCCCTTTGGACAATTTTCTACAAGGGTTCTGGAAGCTTAAGTGATGCATCGCTCCAGAGGTTGCGAATTATTCAACTCTGATCAATCCGTGTAAAGTTGCCTGTAAATTCTTGGTATTTATATTCCCACCAGCTCCAGCCAACCAGATTAGATGGAAAGGATGGTGAGAACTGTTGTCTGAAATTGCTGGAAGGCAACCGCTTACATACTCGGGAATTTCCCAAGGATTGCAAACTGATGAGAGTTTGTCTCCTTATCATGCTTGCTTTGACTCTTAGCTTTATCACATGCCAAGTTCTTTTCGGCAGTAACACAGCTAGGATTTAGAAAACACCTGCTTTGTCAGGTAGGACAGTACTGAAGAAAGTTAGCACCCACCCCTCTCCTGGAAGAATGAAGTATTTTGGAAAATATTAAAAAAGGCAGAATATTATAGTTCCCTGGACGATAAAAGAAAAAAAAACATGTTTTAAAGACAGAAAGCTGCTCCCTGCCCCCAGCAGATAATTGGTGCCCATTAAGAAAGACTGGGCCAGACTATCTACAAGACAAAAGACCTCCAGCTCCAGGACATAATAGGATTAACCCATCTAGCAGCAAAGCTCACCACATAGCATAATCACCTGAGGACATTGCATCACCCAGCAAACTTCAACCAAACTAGCTCAGACTAACATGATATTTATATGGCCCCATGGGGGTCTGACAACAGCCAATAGAATACATGTTCTTGCACAGGAACAGAAAGCTCAAGTTCAAAGCTCAAGAGAAGGTATAAAAACCCCTCACTCTGAACTCCATGAGGTCAGCTGCAGCAGAACAACAAACATGCCCTTCTGTTCATCAATAAATGGGCCCTTTTTCCAATCAGCCTCCATTTTGTCTCCAGTGCCTTTCTCCTAGCTTGGTACTGAACCAGATGGATATTTCTTCCAACAGTATCCTCTTAATACTGCAAAAGAAGTTTAAAAGTAATGGAAATTTAGGGTAGAAATGGTACATCAAGCTCGTCCAATCCTCTGCAGTGTAAAGCAGATAAAGTTTTGGGTGCTCCATCTCTGGAGATTTTTAAGAAGAGATTGGACATCCATTTGTCTGAAGTGGTATAGGGTCTCCTGTTTGAGCAGGGGATTGGAATAGAAGACCTCCAAGGTCCCTTCCAATCTTCTTATTCTGTTAAATCATCCACAAAGGGTCACTATCCATTGTTTTCATAATCTCCAGAGATGATATAGTAGGAAACTAATCAAGGAGAGAAGCAACTTAGAACTAAGGAGAAATTTCCTGACAGTTAGAACAATTAATCAGTGGAACGACTTGCCTGCAGAAGTTGTGAATGCTCCAACACTGGAAATTTTTAAGAAAATTGGATAACCATTTGTTTGAAATGGTGTAGGGATTCCTGCCTGGGCAGGGGGTTGGACTAGAAGACCTCCAGGGTCCCTTCCAACTCTGTTATTATTATTATTATTACTATTATATAGCAGTGCAGAAAATTGGCAAGCAGCTAATGCTGTGGTCCATATTTTCCTTCAATATAGATGAATGAATGATAGATAGATAGTGTTATGTATTAACAGTTGTGCCTTTAAATATTTGAGCGGGAAATCAGCACGTTGCTGATTGGACGAAGCCTCCAGCAGAACTGTATAAAAGGAGAGGTTTTTCCCCCAGCCTGTTGCTGGGTTCACCATATATTAAAGAGCTGTTGTCACTACCCTGGTCTCCAGCCTCGTTACTTCCCGAACATAACATTGGCGACGAGGATGGGATCTCGAGGCTAAGGAGAACCAGAACCGAGCTGAAGCACGCTAGTTCCGAACCCAGCAAACTCAGGGCAGAAACGCGGAAATGGCAAACACGCCACCCGCACTGCATAACCCGGCAAGGAGAAATGGGGAACATATATGACCCGTTTGAAAGCTTTCTAGAAGCCAACGAACTACAGGATCCCTGATAACCGCAAACGGGCTTACTTCCTAAGCCATTGCGGGCCCGAGGTAATCGAGATTGCGGAAGCCCTGGCAGAGCCAACGCCGATACAATCGGTATCGTGGCCGACTCTGCAGACTCTGCTGAAGAACCATTTCGCACCGACGCCGTCCAAATACGTGCAGCGGTTCGAATTCGGAGAACGTAGACAGATGGAGGGCGAGTCCATCGGTGACTACATGGCGCTAAGAAGAGCGCCCAAGGACTGTGGATACCGAGACTTAGACGAAGTGCTACTCGAGCAACTCATCCGAGGGGTCAAGGACATCCGCCTACGGCGACGACTGCTAGCCAGGAGCAACCTGACACTAGCCACCGCTCTGGACGAGGCCAGAGCACACGAAATGTCTACTAAAGCAGCAGAGACTCTGCAAAAGCCTCTTCAATCCAAGGCGAGCGCAAAGCCAACGCCAGTACACCAGGAGGAGATTCAGTCCGAATCCGAGGATGAGGAAGAGGTCTGCCGGACCGAGAAGCGCGACACTGAGGACCGTGACGAGTGCGGAAGCTGCGGAGGGCAGCATCAGCGCCAACGCTGCAGGTTTAAAGACGCAACCTGCCGGCGGTGTGGGAAGAAAGGACACTTAGCTCAGGTTTGCAGAGCGGCCCAACCTTCCCGCCGAAAATTCAAATCGGGTTAATCAAAGCGGAACCGGAAAGGCGGCCCGCGATTGGTTCAAACAAGAAAGGCGAAGTCTAACCAAACGACTGTCATTATAGGCGCGCCTCAACCAAAGTGGAAAAGAAGATTTTACAAAGCCCAAGATCGAGGGAGTACGGTGCAGGCTTGAAGTAGACACGGGATCAGCGATCACCATCATGTCCTGGGACACCCTGGCGAAGTCACTGCCGTCCGTCGCGAGCGCCATTTGCAAGCACAGCGGCTACGAGTGCACGACTACCAGGGAATCGCATCCCTGTTCGAGGACCACCTCCGTCCGAGTCGAGTACGGCCCTCACAAAAGACCCTGCCCATCACGATCGCCGAAGGAACTCTGCCCAGTCTGTTGGGACTAGACTGGTTTCGTGCCCTGGGCATGGGAGTGACTGGCATCTACAGAAGTGACTGCAATTTGAAAGACATTCTCTTTAACGAGTTCAAGATGTCTTCAAGGACTGCCTGGGCAAGTACAAGGGGACCCCTATTTCCTTCAACTTAGACCCCAGGTAGCCCCCATTAGGCTTAAGGCGAGGAGAGTCCTTTGCCCTAAAACCAAAATTGATAAGGAGCTGGACAAGCTCATAAATCAGGGGTTTTGGTGCCAGTCGATCACGCAAAGTGGGAGACGCCAATCGTCACCCCAATCAAGTCGGACGGGTCAATTAGAATTTGCGCTGACTACAAGGCGACGCTTAACAAAGCCTTACAGAAAAGCGACTCCGGTTCCCGTGGTGCAACATTTATTGCACTCCTTGGGGCAAGGGCAAGTCTTTGCAAAGTTAGACTTGGCCCAAGCCTACCAACAACTGCCAGTAGACGCCCGCAGACAGCCAAGCCCAAACGATTGTAACGCACAGGGGCATTCAAGTGCACCGATTGCAATTTGGGGTTAGTGTGGCACCAGGGCTGTTCCAAAACCTGATGGAACGACTACTGCAAGGGCTCCCAGGGTAGTTCCTACTGATGATGTCCTAATTTCAGGGGAAAACATGGAGGAATTGGGGGAGCGGTTAAGAAAGGTCTTGAGCATTTTCCGGACAGCCGGATTAAAAGTCAAGTCAAATAAATGTCAGATAGGGGTCGAATCGGTCGATTTCTTGGGCTACCGGATAGACAAGAAAGGAATTCACCCTACTGAGAGCAAGGTTAAGGCAATTAGGAAGGCTCCAGCGCCCAAAAACAAAGCAGAGCTGCAGGGATTCCTGGATTGGTTAATTTTACGCGGTCTTTTAAAGAACAAAGCAACTGCTATGGAACCGCTGCATAGGCTCTTAGGGAAAAATACTGTTTGGTCTTGGGGAAAGTCAGAAAATAGGGCTTTTGAAGCAGTAAAGAACCTGCTCTCAAGTGATAGCCTGCTCATCCAATATCACGACTCACTACCCCTAGTGCTGGTTTGCGATGCGTCACCTTATGGGGTGGGAGCAGTACTCAGCCATAGACTTCCAAACGGCACAGAAGCCCCTATAGCGTTCTACTCTAGAACGATGTCCTCCCCAGAGAGGAACTACAGCCAATTAGACAAAGAAGCATTAGCCATTGTATCAGGGGTCAAAAAATTCCATGAGTATGTCTTTGGGCGGAATTTTGAAATCGTGACTGACCACAGACCGTTACTGGGATTACTGGCTGGCGATCACAACGCCTGTGGCACTTTCGCCACGCTTGACCCGATGGACTATATTTTAGCCGCTTACTCATACAAGCTGCAGCATCGACCGGGAAAAGAAGTGGGGCATGCAGGCGCTTTGAGCCGATGCCCACTGCCAGGGCGATCAAGACCCCACTCCGGGACACCCATCCTCCTTATTGACTCGTTGGACTCTGGCCCAGTCACATCAAAGGAAGTGGCTCGGCATCATACCGACATTGTGTTAAGGACTGTACTCGGTTGGGTACAGAGGGTGTCATTGCGCCGGCTTAACGGGTTCAAAGAATTTGTTAAGAAACGTGATGAGCTCTCGGCTCAAGGGGGGTGCCTGTTATGGGGTGATCGTGTAATAATTCCTGTTAAGTTAAGGGGCAAGGTATTGGACCTCCTCCACGAGGGTCACCCAGGCATCGTAAGGATGAAGGGGTTAGCTAGAAGCTATGTATGGTGGCCACTCATGGACGCAGAGATTGCTGAGAGGGTAGGGAAATGCCAAGCTTGCCAAGAGTCCAGACCGCTACCCCAACAGCCCCAGTCAGAGAATGGGAAAAGCCCCAAGGGCCTTGGTCAAGAATCCACATTGACTTTGCTGGCCCCTTTCACGGCCAAACATTCCTAGTGGTGGTGGACGCATTTTCCAAATGGTTAGAGATCATACTTATGAAGTCCACCACAGCCGAAGCAGTAATCGCAACCCTGCGCCACCTATTCGCAACTCACGGGTTGCCGGACACTCTGGTGTCCGACAATGGGCCCCAATTCACGGCAGCCCAGTTTGAAGAGTACCTGGCAGAGGAAGGCATCCGACATGCCCTCTCTGCACCTTTCCACCCTGCGTCGAATGGCCTTGCAGAGCGTTCCGTCCGGAGCGCTAAGGAGGCATTGTCCAGGCTCAAGCCAGGTGACTGGCAAACAAAAATAGACTTTTTCCTAGCCGTCCAGCACAGAACCCCAAGCACAGCCACTGGAAAAAGCCCAGCCGAATTGCTAATGGGACGGAAACTCCGGTGCCCACTTGACCGTTTGAACCCCCATTACACACCGAGGGTTACAAGGGGAGCTAGAAAAACAAGGAAATGAGCATAGGCGACCGGGTGTGGGCCGAAACTATGGGGACGGCCCTAGTTGGCTCGCAGGACAAGTAACAAGAGTAACAGGGCCAAAATCGTATGTGGTAGAGCTACCAGACAACCGAATGTGGCGGCGCCACATAGATCAGTTAAGGAAACGAATAACTGACCAAACTGAACCAACAGAGACAGGTAATGACCAATACCACTTTGAATCCACAGCTGACAATGACCCGGGAGGCGCAAGACTTAGCTGAGGTCCCAGAGTTCCAGCGACGCCATCAGGTCCCGAGGGAAACAGCAAGGAAAATCCCAAAATTAATCCAAGGCCGGATGGCCAAGAAAAGAGTCGGCCAATAATCCAGAGCCCGATGGCCCAGAGAAAGAGCTGGGAGGAGAAAACAGCCTCCGACCAGCTCAAAACACCACCCAGAACTGAACCGCGCAGGTCAGAAAGAACTAGGAGACGCCCAGGTTATTTGCGTGATTGAGTGAGATGCTAAGAATATTATAAATATGTAAATACGACCAAGTGTTTTCTGGGAGGGGAGGAGTGTTATGTATTAACAGTTGTGCCTTTAAATATTTGAGCGGGAAATCAGCACGTTGCTGATTGGACGAAGCCTCCAGCAGAACTGTATAAAAGGAGAGGTTTTTCCCCCAGCCTGTTGCTGGGTTCACCATATATTAAAGAGCTGTTGTCACTACCCTGGTCTCCAGCCTCGTTACTTCCCGAACATAACAGATAGATAGATAGATAGATAGATAGATAGATAGATAGATAGATAGATAGATAGATAGATAGATAGATAGATAGATAGATAGATAGATAGATAGTCTAACGAGGTGTTGCAAATTGTGTGTAAATTTGGCATCCCTTCACATATGTGCTTGGGCTTACTTGGCAAACTTTGTAGATGTCATTGTTGTAATTCCTGCTCACTTTTATCTATATTACTATTTGCAACAAGGAAGACATCATGTTTCTCTAATAGAATATTAAATTACAGGTGGGGATTAAGCAGCTGCATACTAGAAAGTTTTGCCATAAAAAAATATTGGTTAGCAAAGGGTCAACTCTTTGCATTCCGAACTTATTGCCAACCTATGTTCTTTCCCAGGGGTTATTCACTAAAGACTGTGCCATATTTAAAGTACCGCTGGCATAGGGCCAAAACTGCCTGAATTATGGCTAACTCACCAATCATATGTTACTACCAGAAAACTTCATGCATTATAGTTTATACTTCCTTAAGGGAAGTATAACGTGCTGACAGATACATGGAAGCTGGGCAGAGACTTAAGGATGTAGGAAAAAGATGTTATATACCACTGCTACTCCAGGGATGTCCGCTGTTTGAGTTACACCAGGTCAGGAAAAATACACAGCACCAAGACAAATTCCTTGTGTGTCCAATCACACTTGGCCAATAAAATTCTATTCTATTCTATTCTTTGGAAGCCATACTAGGCCCAAGGCTTCCACATGCTGCCACTATCTCCTGTGTGGGAAAGGAGGGGAGGGGGGTGGTAGTACAAGGGATTATTAGACATAACAACATTCTTCCTGCAGGTCAAGGTCAGGCTGAGCTCGCATCTGGAGAAGGAGTGGCTGGAGTGATGTCTCGAAATGGGACAGTTGAAGATTGGAGTATGTGATTGGCAGAGGAGTCATGAGGGTGGGGATTTTGGAGTTTGTATTACTGAGGGAGGAACCTGGATCCCCAGATTCGGATTTCCACCAACTGTGCCAGATTACCTATGCTAGTAAAAGAACTTTGAAATATGTTTGCCTTGGAGTCTTTTCTGCAAGGAGGGTTTTCTGGAACGCTGACATTCACAGGAGAAGAGCCTAATGCTGGGAAAGACTGAGGGCAAAAGAAGAAGGGGACGACAGAGAATGAGGTGGCTGGATGGAGTCACTGAAGCAGTAGGTGTGAGCTTAAATGGACTCCAGAGGATGGTAGAGGATAGGAAGGCCTGGAGGAACGTTGTCCATGGGGTCGCAGTGGGTCGGACACAACTTCGCAACTAAGAAGAACAAAATAAATATGAAATTTTGAAAGCCTGATGAATTCTCTGCCTCCTCTCCCATATTAAAGAGAATCAAGGCAGACCGATCTTAAGTTTCTTCCTCAACCTCTCCATCTTTCTGGGCCAGGCCAAGTTTTTGTAATAGCTGCCACATGTTTTCTTCAAAGCTGTCTCTGGATTTTTCTACACAAGTAGTCTATCGGTTGCCATTTTGGAGGGGTTCCAGTGGTGGTATTCAGCCGGTTTGGACCTGTTTAGGTGAACCAGTAGTGGTGACCTGTCCATCCATCCTGGTATTATGCTGTCCTATTTAGCCACGTTTTCTAAGCCGTGCTCATGCATCCAAGCCGCACGTGTGAGCAAATAACATTCATGGAAAGTGTCCGCACACATTTTCGGTGCACGGTGAACTGGTGGTAAAATTATGTGAAACCCACCTCGGGGCGGGGGGGGGGTTCCCTCTGGGGGGGTTCCCAGGCAAGTGGAGTGATGTTGACTAATATACCTTTTTCTCAGTACAATAATTCTCTTATATTTTATTCAATAAAATCTTTTTTGGCATTTCATCCTGTTTTGAGCAGCTTGTCCCTAAATCCCAAAGAATTTATTAGCTATTGACTGGCTACAAGTGCTAACAGAGATGGAGAGCTCTCATCCCTATAGAGATTTTTACATCAGTAGGAGTAAATGAAACCAAAAAAATCATAATTAAACCTCCAGCTGAATTAGGACATTACCTCTGAATGTACACATTATCTCCAAGGATAAAATAGACAAGTTGCTCATATTGAAGGAACCACATACACGTTTTAGTCCTTCTACATATTTATTTATGCTGTATTGTAATTTTATTAACTTATCTATTTATTTTACATATTTCTGAACCATCCATCTCCCTCAATGTCTGATTTTGAATTATCCTGGATCTATAGCATAAATTGTTTCAACTCCTACCCTCAAAACGATGCTATAGAGCACTGCACACCAAAACAACTAGACACAAGAACAGTTTTTTCCTGAATGCCATCACTCTGCTAAACAAATAATTCCCTCAATACTGTCAAACTTCACTAAGTTTGCATTACTATTACTATTAGTGTTCTCATCGTTCCTATCACCCATCTCTTCCCACTTATGACTGTATGACTGTAACTTGCTGCTGTATCCTTACGATTTATATTGATTGTTTCTTAGTATGATTCAATTGCTTATTTGTACCCTATGACTATCATTAAGTGTTGTACCTTATGATTCTTGACGAATGTATCTTTTCTTTTTATGTATACTGAGAGCATATGCACCAAAGACAAATTCCTTGTGTGTCCAATCACACTTGGCCAATAAAGAATTCTATCTTTCATCTATCTATCTATCTATCTATCTATCTATCTATCTATCTATCTATCTATCTATCTATCTATCTATCTATCTATCCAGTGGTGGGATTCAAATAATTTAACAACCGGTTCTCTGCCCTAATAATTTCTTCCAACAACCAGTTCACCAAACTGCTCAGAAAGTTAACAACTGGTTCTCCCGAAGTGGTGCGAACTGGCTGAATCCCACCACTGTATCTATCCACCCATCCACCCACCCACCCATCCATCTATCCATCTATCTATTTCCCAGTGTATGTTAAAATAGAAATCATACTCTATATATTTTATGAATTTATTGATTTTAATTTTGGCTATTATACAATGAAAAGGGCCCTTGATCTGTTTAAGCCTCGGATTGAAAATGTCACAGATGTTGCTTCTCGGAGCTGCGTATTGGAGCAACATCGCTTTTAATTGAAGGCTTAATTAAAAATCCTTCTTGCAGTAACAGATTTGAAGAAACATTTTTTTAAAAAAAGAAAAGAAAAATGAGTTAAGTATTTTCTGTTTAACGATGTAATACATAGAAAAATATTAGCAAATATGTACCTCTGGTTTGTTTGTTTTTTTATATCGCACATTTAGTTATGCAGCGATATGGGGAATTAATTGAAGATCCCTGTGCAAAACAATAGATGGACTGATTGCAATATTTACAAATGTGATTACTTCCCCCAAAGGGACATCTGCATCATGTTTTGAAGTGTTTCCTTATGAGCTGGTGCAATTTCTGCCACTAGGTAGTATGTTCTGTGTTCTATTTCATCAAACTTTTACTGGCAACGCCAGCAAAATCATTAATTAACTAGAAGCTCAAAACACAACACCCTACTACAGTTTACTATTGTGGGAAGCCCTCCCCCCACTTCCTAGAAGAATGAAATATTTTGGGAAATATTAAAAAGGCAGAATATTATATTTCCATAAACAAGAATGTAGAAACATGCTCTTAAAGGCAGAAAGCAGCCCCTGTGTCTTTCTTAATAGCCCACAGCAGATGCCCGCACTTAAGAGTTAAAGAGCTTATTGAAAGAGGAAGACAAGTATTTAGATAGCTCTATTTATAAGCAAAGCAAATGCTGCAGCAGAAATCCATTCAAGACAGGATAGAAACTCCCTGCAGCGAAGTCTGAACAAAGGTGTTTTAGAAGATTAGAAACAGTCCCTCACCCAAGATCCAACACAGCACGAAAGCCATTAGCCAGAATCAGAATTGCTTAACACCCTTTTAGAACACAAGTCCCTTCCTTGCACCACCCCAGAACTGTTAAAACCTCAAAGTCACAAAAACCTATAAAGATCCATCCCCTCATTCAGCTGACCCAGAACTGCACACTGTCTTTGTGGTTCTGTTCAATAAACCAACTTTCCAATCAGCCTCCTTCCAACACTGTGACACCAAATTCAACTACAGGCTAACCTCGATTTACAACCATTCCTCAGATTAACAGAGTTGAAAGGTGACCTTGTAGGTCATTTAGTCCAAACACCCCCCCAAGCAGGTGACCCTACACCATTTCTGACAAATGGCAGTCCAGTCTCTTCTTGAAAGCCACTAGTGATGAAGCTCCCACAACTTCTGAAGGCAACTTCTGTTCCATTGGTTGATTGTTCTCACTGTCAGAAAATGTCTCCTTATTTCTAGATTGAATCTCTCCTTGATCAGTTTCCATCCATTATTCCTTGTCTGGCCTTCGGGTGTCTTGGAAAATAGCTTGACGCCTTGACCCCCTCCTCTCTGTGGCAGTCTCTCAAATATTGGAAGACTGCTATCATGTCACCCCTGGTCCTTCTCTTCACTAGACTAGCCATACCCATTGGTGTATAGACTCAAATGTCTATACACCAATGCACAGAGTATGAGGAATAAACAGGGTGAATTAGAAATTCAAGTAAATGAGGGCAGATATGATATTGTTGCCATTACGGAAACTTGGTGGGATGAAACTGACAAATGGAACATACAGCTAGAGGGATATAAATTATTTAAAAGAAATAGACCAAATAAAAGAGGAGGTGGAGTTGCACTATATATAAGAAATAACTACATCTCTACAGAAATAGAGCACAACAATGATGAAAATCATCTTGAATGTATTTGGGTCAAAACGATATTGCCATAGGTCTATACTATAGGCCACCCAACCAAACAGAGGAAGTAGATGAACTTTTTGCTAGTCAGCTAACTAAGGTATGTAGGAAGCACATCACAGTAGTAATGGGGGATTTTAACTACCCTGACATCAACTGGGAAACAAACTCTGCACCAAGTGGAAGATCCAACAGGTTCCTAACAAACCTAGCAGACAACTTTGTTTCCCCAAAAATAGAGAAGGCGACAAGGGGATCAGCCATACTGGACTTAATTCTCACTAACAGAGATGAAATGATAGAAGGTGTTGAAGCTACAGGAACCTTGGGGGCAAGTGACCACGCAATATTGGAATTCGACATTAAGCAAATACAAGTAGTAGAACAAAGTCAAACTAGAGTCTTGGACTTTAAGAGAGCTAATTTCAATAAACTTAGAGAGAGCTTGAGAAGGATTCAATGGATGAGAATCCTCAGAGGGAAAACAACTCAAGAAGCTTGGGAAATTTTGAAAAGTGAGATTATAAAAGCGCAGTCTAGCACAATACCAATGAAGAAGAAAAATAATAATAGATCTCAAAAGAAACCAGCATGGATGCATAAAGAACTATCTGACAAATTGAAAGACAAAAAGGACAAATATAAAAAGTGGAAAGAGGGGCAAATAACTAAGGCAGAATATCAGCAAATAGCCCGAGCCTGTAAAGTTGAAGTGAGGAAAGCTAAGGCTCACAATGAACAAAGGCTAGCGACAAAAGTAAAAAATAACAAAAAAAGCTTCTTCCAACATGTTAAAAACAAGAAAAAAGTCAAGGAAACAATTGGCCCATTGCTGGGAGAAAGTGGCAAGAAGATGACAAGCAACAGGGAGAAAGCAGATCTACTTAACTCATATTTTGCATCTGTCTTTACACAAAAGGAAAAACAATCCAACCTATCAAAACAGCACTACAAAAACAGATTAGAAACACAAGTTAAAATAGGAAGAAAATGGTAAGTGAACACCTGTCTACCCTAGACGAGTTCAAATCACCAGGACCGGATGGATTACACCCCAAGGTTCTGAAGGAACTGGCAGACGTGATCTCAGAACCACTGAACTATATCTTTCAAAGATCCTGGAGCACAGGGAGCTGCCAGAGGACTGGAAAAGAGCTGATGTAGTTCCCATCTTCAAAAAGGAAAAACAGATCCAGGAAACTACAGACCTATCAGCCTGACCTCAATACCGGGGAAGATTCTAGAAAAGATAATCAAGCAACGAATCACCAAACACCTAGAAGCAAACAAAGTAATAACCAAAAGCCAACATGGGTTTGTCAAACACAGATCATGCCAGACTAATCTTATCGCATTCTTTGACAAAATGACAAAATTAGTAGACCAGAGGAATGCTGTCGATATAATTTACTTGGACTTCAGTAAAGCATTTGATAAAGTAGACCATAACCTACTACTAGATAAAGTAGAAAAATGTGGGTTAGACAGCACCACCACCAGATGGATTCGTAACTGGCTGACCAACCGCACTCAACGTGTAGTCCTCAACGGAACTACATCCACATGGAGGAAAGTATGCAGTGGAGTACCCCAAGGCTCTGTTTTAGGCCCAGTACTCTCCAACATCTTCATCAATGACTTGGACGAGGGGATAGATGGGGAACTCATCAAATTTGCAGATGACACCAAGCTGGCAGGAATAGCCAACACTCCAGAAGATAGGCTCAAATTACAGAAAGATCTTGACAGACTTGAACATTGGGCGCTATCTAACAAAATGAAATTCAACAGTGAAAAAAGTAAGATTCTACATTTAGGCAAAAAAAAACCAAAATGCACCAGTACCGTATATGTGGTACCTTGCTCAATAGTAGTACCTGTGAGAGGGATCTTGGAGTCCTAGTGGATAACCATTTAGATATGAGCCAGCAGTGTGCAGCAGCTGCTAAAAAAGCCAACACAGTTCTGGGCTGCATAAACAGAGGGATAAAATCAAGATCACGTGAAGTGTTAGTTCCACTTTATAATGCCTTGGTAAGGCCACACTTGGAATATTGCATCCAGTTTTGGTCGCCACGATGTAAAAAAGATGCTGAGACTCTAGAAAGAGTGCAGAGAAGAGCAACAAAGATGATTAAAGGACTGGAGGCTAAAACATATGAAGAACGGTTGCAGGAACTGGGTATGTCTAGTTTAATAAAAAGAAGGACTAGGGGAGACATGATAGCTGTGTTCCAATATCTCAGGGGTTGCCACAAAGAAGAGGGAGTCGGGCTGTTCTCCAAAGCACCTGAGGGTAGAACAAGAAGCAATGGGTGGAAACTGATCAAAGAAAGAAGCAACTTAGAACTAAGGAGAAATTTCCTGACAGTTAGAACAATTAATAAGTGGAACAACTTGCCTGCAGAAGTTGTGAATGCTCCAACACTGGAAATTTTTAAGAAAATGTTGGATAACCATCTGACTGAGATGGTGTAGGGTTCCTGCCTAGGCAGGGGGTTGGACTAGAAGGCCTCCAAGGTCCCTTCCAACTCTGTTGTTATGTTATGTTAAATTCCTGTAACCGTTCTTCATGTGTTTTAGCCTCCAGGCCCCTAATCATCCTGATTGCTCTTCTCTGCACTTTTTCTAGAGTCTGAACATCTTTTTAAAAGTGTGGTGACCAAAACTGGATGATGTATTCTAGGTGTTGCCTTACTAAGGCTTTATAGAGTGGTACTGGTTACCTCACTTGACATTTCTTAGACCAGGGGTCTCCAACCTTGGCAACTTTAAGACTTGTGGACTTCAACTCCCAGAATTTTTCAGCCAGCAAAGCTGGCTCAGAAATTCTGGGAGCTGAAGTCCACAAGTCTTAAAGTTGCCAAGGTTGGAGACCCCTGTCTTAGACAACCATTCAAATTTACCACAGTGCTCAATAAAAATGATATACAAGCAGTCCTTGTCTTTACAACTATTGAAACACATCCCTAAGGATACGGGATCAAAATTCAGGTGTTCATCAACCAACATGTATTTCCAATGATTGCAGCATCTCAAGGTGATGGACATTTGCAACCTTCTCAGACAACATCTGATAAGCAGAGTCAAGGCTGGAAGCCAGATTCGCTTGAGGACATATGATTCACTTAAGAACTGCAGTGATTTGCTTAACAACCACAGCAAAAAGGTCATAAATGTGGACATGACTCACTTAACTACCGGCTTGCTTAGCAATGGAAATTTTGGTTGCAGTTGTGACGTTATGTTGCAGAGTTATGTGAGAAGATATGTTAGTAAAAAGTAAAAGTCACACATACGTGCTAGTTGTTCCCAACTCTAGGGGGCAGTCCTCATCTCTGTTTCAAAGCTGAAGAGCCAGCACTGTCCAAAGATGTATCCATGGTCATGTGGCCGGCATGACTAAATGTCAAAGGTGCACAGAACACTGTTACCTTCCCACCAAAGTGGTCCCTATTTTTCTACTTGCATTTTTACATGCTTTCAAACTGCTAGGTTGGCAGAAGCTGGGACAAGTAACAGGAGCTCACCCTGTTATGTGGCACCAGGGATTCGAACCGCTGAACTGCCGACTTTTCAATCGACAAGCTCAGCATCCTAGCCACTGAGCCACCATGTCCCCTGATATGATAGTAGTATTCCAATAACTAAGAAGCTGCCACAAATAAGAGGGAGTCAACTCAGTGGTGAAATCAATTTTTTTTACTACCGGTTCTGTGGGTGTGGCTTGGGTGGGCATGGTGAGGCTTCGTGGGAGTGGGGAGGGGAAGGATACTGCAAAATCTCCATTCCCACCCCACTCTGGGACTACCCAGAGGTGGTATTTGCCGGTTCTCCGAACTACTCAAAATTTCCCCTACCGGTTCTCCTGAACCTGTCAGAACCTGCTGGATTTCAACCCTGCATCAACTTATTTTCCAAAGCACCAGAAGGCAGGACAAGAAGCAATGGATGGAAACTAGTCAAGGAGAGAAGCAACCTAGAACTAAGGAGAAATTTCCTAATAGTGAGAACAATTAACCAGTGAAAAAGCTTGCCTGCCTTCAGAAGTTGTGGGTGCTCCAGAAGTTGTGGTTTTTAAAGAAGAGATTGGATAGCTGTTTGTTTGAAATAATATAGGGCAGGCCTATCAAACTGGCGACCCACTGGCCAGATATGTCATGTTCAGGCCAAACCCACTCTGGCTCCACAAAGGCAAAAAAAATGTCACAATACATCACGTGATGCAATTGAGTTTGAACCCCGTGGTATAGGGTCTCCTGCTTGTGCAGGGAGTTGGACTAGAACAGGGGTCTCCAACCTTGGCCACTTTAAGACTTGTGGACTTCTGGCTGGCTGAGGAATTCTGGGAGTTGAAGTCCACAAGTCTTAAAGTGGCCAAGGTTGGAGACCCCTGGACTAGAAGACCTCCAAGGTCCCTTCCAACTCTATTATTTTTTACTACCTGTATTATCGAACTGTATGTACACAGAAGCCAATTAGGAAGAAGGTTTCCGGTAATGGCATATAACCAATCTGGTTCCCACTGATGGCCACCTGACCATTGATCTGAATTAGAGTAGCTGAAGTCTTTAGCTCTTGGATGAGACGGGCTGACCCTGTGGATTTAGTCATGCAGAAAAAAATCCTTTAGAATGATAGTGTGTGGAATGGACAGGAAGCAATTGCTCTGCTATTTCTCAGAGCACTCGGCTGCTGATCTGAAAGGCCCTTCTCCTATAAAGCAAAAGAAAAAACAAACCACTTCCAATATTTAAACTTTACTAAACCCAACAGAACAGTGAGTGTGTTTGCATGGTAAGCATGATTTTTTTTTTTTTTGCAAAGCCATGGTTTATTTGCATAACAACAATTGCTGCTTGCAATCTTGGGCACCCATTTATTTGAATTGCTTAATTATGGGTTTTAATTTTGCATGCCACCCAGCATGCCACCCAGCTGTGAGATGGATGGCTGAGCATATTATTTAAATAACTATATATAAACTGGGTTTACATATAACGCTAAGTCTAAACCATGATGTGCGAAGGTTGAATTTAGCCGACATCATTGATTGTGCTGAGAATGTTGTCCTTTGTTGTGACTTACAGAAAGGGAATTGGATGCCGTTTCACAGTTGGTTCTGAGTGGGGTATAAACCATGGATAAAGAAGCCTACAAACCAAACAAACTCAAAACAGCCTCACCTATTATTGAACTGAATGTACACAGGGCCAAGCAACATCATATCACCAATTTGGTTCAGGGTGACGGCCAACTGCAGTGACTTCAATAGGGTTGAAATGGTCCCATGCTGGTTACAGTTTCATGCCTTGGTGCAGGAAGCCATGATCTTCTCTCAGATTCTTAGCCTTTTTTGCCATCCAGAATGGAATGGAGTAGACTAGACTAGACTAGACTAGACTAGACTAGACTAGACTAGACTAGACTGGACTGGACTGGACTGGACTGGACTGGACTGGACTGGACTAGAATAGACTAGAATAGACTATCGCGTGAAGTGTTAATACCACTTTATAATGCCTTGGTAAGGCCATACTTGGAATATTGCATTCAGTTTTGGTGGCCATGATGTAAAAAAGATGTTGAGACTCTAGAAAGAGTGCAGAGAAGAGCAACAAAGATGATTAGGGGACTGGATGCTAAAACATATGAAGAACGGTTGCAGGAACTCGGTATGCCTAGTTTAATAAAAAGAAGGACTAGGGGAGACATGATAGCAGTGTTCCAATATCTCAGGGGTTGCCACAAAGAGGGAGTCAAACTACTCTCCAAAGCACCTGAGGGTAGAACAAGAAGCAATGGGTGGAAACTAATCAAGGAGAGATGCAACTTAGAACTAAGGAGAAATTTCCTGACAGTTAGAACAATTAATCAGTGGAACAACTTGCCTCCAGAAGTTGTAAATGCTCCAAAACTGGAAATTTTTAAGAAAATGTTGGATAACCATTTGTCTGAAATGTTGTAGGGTTTCCTGCCTGGGCAGGGGGTTGGACTCCAAGGTCCCTTCCAACTCTGTTGTTGTTGTTGTTGCTGCTGCTGTTGTTGTTTTGTTGTTGTTGTTGTTGTTGTTGTTGTTGTTGTTGTTGTTGTTGTTGTTGTTGTTGTTGTTGTTATTATTATTATTATTATTATTATTATTATTATTATTATTATTATTATTATTATACTAAAATAGCCTGACAGCACTTTCTGGACTGCTCAGGTGACCATCTAATGTCACGTGCTGGCTTGGAACGTGCAGGAATTTCTGGATTCCTGCCTATAATTAATTAAATGCAACACTACTGATACAGCGGAAAGTGTTTCTCAAATGAATGGATCTATCCAGAATGCACTTTTCTGCACTTTTCATATCTACCTAGTCCTAATAGACAACCATTTAAATATGAGCCAGCAAAGTGCTGCAACTGCCAAAAAAAAGCCAACACAGTTCTAGGCTGCATAAACAGTTGGCTAGAATCAAGATCACGTGAAGTGTTATTACTACTTAATAATGCCTTGGTAAGGACACACTTGGAGTACAGCATCCAGTTTTGGTCCCATGATGTAAAAAAGAGGTTGAGACTCTAGAAAGAGTACAGAGAAGAGCAACAAAGATAATTAGGGGACTGGAGACATACATACACTGAATGGTTGCTGGAATTGGGTATGTCTACTTCAATGAAAGGGGACGTGATGGCTTAGTGGCTAAGATGCTGAGCTTGTTGATTGAAAGGTTGGCAGTTCAGCTGTTCGAATCCCTAGTGCCGCATAATGGGATGAGCTCCCGTTACTTGTGCCAGCTTCTGCCAACTTAGCAGTTCAAAAGCACGTAAAAATGCAAGTAGAAAAAATAGAGACCACCTTTGGTGGGAAGGTAACAGCATTCCATGTGCCTTTGGCATTTAGTCATGCCGGCCCCATGACCACGGAGATGTCTTTGGACAGCGCTGGCTCTTCGGATTTGAAACGGAGATGAGCACCGCCCCTAGAGTTGGGAACAACTAGCAAGGAAAACCTTTACCTTTATCTTTAGTTCAATGAAAAGAAGGACTAGGGGTGACATGATAGCAGCGTTCCAATATTTGAGGGGTTGCCAAAAAGAAGAGGGAGTCAACCTATACTCCAAATTACCTGAGGGCAGGTAAGAAGCAATGGATTGAAACTAATTAAGGAGAGAAGTAACCTAGAACTAAAGAGAAAATTCTTAACAGTTAGAACAATTAATTAGTGCATCAGCTTGCCTCCAGAAGTTGTGAATGCTCCAACACTGGAGGTTTTAAAGAAGAGATTGGAGAACCATTTGTCTGATGTGGTGTAGGGTTTCCTGCCTAAGCAGGGAATTGAACTAGAAGACCTCCAAGGTCCCTTCCAACTCTGTTATTCAATTCTATTCTACACTGGACTTTCAGTGGTTGATGATAACAATTTGTGTAGACAAGAATAGGGGTATCTCAGGGATTGCTACAAAGAAGAAGGGGTCAAGCTATTCTCCAAAGCACCTGAAGGCAGATTGGACAACCATTTGTCTGAAATGGTCTAGGGTTTCCTGCCTGAGCAGGGGGTTGGACTAGATGACCTCCATGTTCCCTTCCAACTCTGTTCATTTGTTAATGACCAAATAATACTATTAAAAATGAAGATGCATACCATTAAGAGGAGAAAGGCTTTGATATGGCGCAAGATGAGATTAGAAAATGCTTAATCTCTTGTTTGTCTTCTTTTTCAGATGTTCATGTCGCACAGTCTTTGCTCTGTCATTAAACAAAGATGCATCTCTTGGGGGAAAAGCCATTTGAAGAAAGGAAGATTTATACGGACGTATATAATCCTGACCACCGAAATAATAATTTGTGAAACACATGGAACCAAGTACAGAATATATGACCTCTTTGCAGATGATAGGTAAATCTGTAAGAATATTTGGCAGGCTTTGTTATTTAGTACTAGAATGTAACCATCTTGGAATTAATAATAGGCAGCTTATTCTATTAAAGGGAAGAAGCATGACAGTCATCGGAACATGCCAGAAGAGAATGGACAATCATTTATCTGGAATGGTATAGGGCAGTGAGTGTTGTGTCCCAAGCCCAAGTAGGTAGCAATAAACTTAGTCTGTGGAAAAACAAACTTTAGTCGAACAGCTGGGAATTACTTAATTCCCAGTGGCGTTCAACTCAAAGTAAAACAAATGCCTCCCAAACACAAATTCCTCAATTATCTCACAAACCTTAGTCCAATTAGGCAAATTGCCAAAGGCCCTTCCTGGCAAACATCCAGAAGCCACAAAAATAAAGACGTAGACAAAGAAGAGGACGAAGCAGAAGTCTCAGCTACAACGTTGTTTTCCAGCAAAGGCCAAACGCTGGTGCTGCTCTGTTTTAAGCCTTATGGGAGGGGCCAATCATCTCTTGGCCCTACTCCCGAGTTGTCCTATCTTCTTGAGCTGCTCTTGCCTTCTGGCAGCTCTTCTCATGCGTGCATTAGGAACAGGAGGAGGCTGTTCCTAATGCACGCATGAGAAGAGCTGCCAGGCTCCTCCTGTTCCTCTGCCTCACTACAATCAATCTCTGGAGTCCGCACCTCACTACCCGATGGCCCTGGCCTCACCTCGGCCTTATCGCCGTCCAACTCCGTTGCCAGCTCTGAAGGCTGCTGACAGACCACAACACTGAATCCCCAAACCAGAACGCACGTGCATGTGCGTGTGCCGGAGCACCGGAAACCAAAAATGGCCTGGAAAGTGGCCCGGAAAACAGTCTGAAAAACAGCCTGAAAAACAGCCTGTTTTTTGAGTGGTTTTGGGTCATTTTCAGGCTGTTTCCAGTGCTCTGATCCTTGCAAAGACCAGCTGCCTGGCCCACACATGTGTGTCAGAAACCAGAAGAGCAGCTGGAGAAGTTGTGTGCCCACGCATGCCATAGGTTCGCCTGGTCAAGCAGGAGTATAGGGTCTCCTGCTTGACCAGGGGACTGGGCTAGAAGACCTCCAAGGTCCCTTCCAACTCTGTTATTCTGCATTCTGCATATTGTATTTGGGTTATGGGGACTATGGAATTTTTAGTACCCTATGTGTACACACTGCCAGCTTTCCAAGTATTGCACCCATAGAGAGCAGAACTTTGAGCCAGGCATATTCCTCAATGAACAATTTATTGAATGCATCATATGGACAGAACTGGTGAAAACCAACTCTGAAAGTTCCTGCAGTTTTCACCTAATTAAAAAGATGAACGTTTCCCCTTTCTCCCCCGCAAGTCATCAGTCACATCGTCCAATAGAGGTGCTGGCCAGTTGCTTGGTTACTCCACTCTTCCTCTCCCCAGCCACCTGCTGGAATGTCCTTGGTTCCCACAGGAAAACTTTTTGTTTTGACTGCAATCCCAGCTATCTAGTCTCCCCCCTCCCTGTCCTGTCTTGTGGCAAATCTGAAGCCTCAAAGATGGCCTCAACCAGGTTTGTTTCAGGGTTGATAGTACACACACACACACACACACACACACACACACACATTCATACATACAGAGACTCAAAGTAATATAATAATATAAAGGTAATTGGTAACTTAAAATCCTGATTCTTCAAGGAAGATAAAACAGCACTTGCTTATATTTATTTTCTTCTGAAACAACATTTAATGCTGATAAAAAAAATCCATATTCAATCTACTTAAACATCCATCTTGTTTTCAAGGCAAGCAGGAGACAGTTTTATGGATAGATTTTTTTTTTCAATCTTTCAAAAATCAGACAGTTCCCTCTAGTATATAAAAATCTGATATATCCAAGGACATTCCATGGTTTTAAAACTCAGGACCAGTTTACACTTATCTTCTATTCTAAAACAACTCAAGCCATTAGACTGAACGATTGAATAGGGAAGAGAAGTTGGTAGATTCACCAGAGAAGGAATGGATTAAATGATGATGGTGGTAATATCAGAAGAACCACAATTCAGTGCCCGAAAAATGATTGATTTTTTTCTGGCTGGCCTTACCAAGTTACTGCATCCAAACCTGGGGTCCATGAGTTCTAATACTACCTTAGGCATGAAAGCTGACTGGATGAACCTGGCCCAATTGCCAGGAGACTGTGAGTTCTAGTCCTGCCTTAGGCACAAAAGCTGGCTGTGATGTAATGATTCTAGGCTGAGTCCTTTCTTGACTCAACCCCACCCCTACCCCCCCAGGCTTTGCCTGCTCTTCTACAAGGAGCCAGTTTGTGCAGAAGTTAATTCAACAGGATAGAGACTGGAAGACAGTGAGCTCTAGTTCCTCTTTAGGCAGGGATGGGATTGAAAAATTTTAGCAACCAGTTCTCTGCCCAGTTGCTGGGTGGGTGCGGCCAGGTGTGTGTGGTCTACTCGGCCTCCTGTACCACAGTGGGGGGAGGGGCATTTTCATCCTCCCCAGGCTCCAGAGGCTTTTCTCGAGCCTCTGGGAGGACAAAAACAGCCTCCTCTGGGCTCCGGAGGCCAGAAATGGGCTTGTTTCTGGACTTCTGGTACTTCCGGTAGGCCCATTTTTCACCCTCCTAGAGTCTCCGCATGGGCCCTGCACTTACCTGGAATTCAAAACAGACCTGGGAGATTCCTGGGAGGGGAGGGGAGGGGTGGGCAGGGCCAGTCAGTCCTTGCAACTACCGGTTCGGTGAACCAGATGTAAAATTAGCATCCGGTTCACCTGAACCGGTCCTAACTGGCTGAATCCCACCCCTGACAATTGGCATGAAAGCCCGCTGGGTGACTTTGAGCCACTCATTCTCTCTCAGAGCAACCAACTCCATAGGAATTCTGGGGAAAAGAAGAGAAGGAAGGAATATTAGGAATATTTACCGCCTTGAGTTATTTATAAAAATAATAAAAGTGGGATAAAAATACATGCATAAATAAAAACTAAATAAATATGATGACCAATAAAGTTCTCTTGAACCATGTTATCAGTGTCATGATAGGTTTTAAACTTCCAGCATAGATAAGGACCAGAGGTGGGTTTCAGCAGGTTCTGACCAGTTCTGGAGAACCGGTACTGGAAATTCTGAGTAGTTCAGAGAACCGGTAGTAAAAATTCTGCCGGGCCCTGCCCCCATCTATTCTCTGCCTTCCGAGTTCCAGCTGATCGGGAGGAAATAGGGTTTTTTGCAGTAATCTTCCCCTGGATTGGGGAGGGAATGGAGATTTTACAGTATCCTTCCCCTGCCACGCCCACCAAGCCACACCCACAGAACCAGTAGTAAAAAATTTTGAAGCCCACCACTGATAAGGACCTAAAATGGTTCTCTTCTATTGCTTTAAGAGTAATTTTGAGAGGGAACTTGGAATCCTAGTGGACAATCACTTAAATATGACCCAGCAGTGTGTGGCAGCAGCCAAAAAAGCTAATATAATCCTTTGTTGTATAAACAGAGGCATAGAATCAAAATCACATGACATATCAATACCGCTTTATAAAGCTTTATTAAGGCCACATCTGGAATATTGCATCCAGTTTTGTCACCACATTATAAAAAACATGTTGACATTTTGGAAAAAGTGCAAAGAAGAGCAACTAAGACGATTAAAGGCCTGAAGACAAAAACATATGAAAAACAGTTGCAAGATTTGGGTTTGGCTAGTCTAGAGAAAAGAAGGACTTGGGGGACATGACAGCAGTTTTCCAGTATTTGAGAGGCTGCCACAAAGAGGAGGGGGTCAATTTATTTTCCAAAGAACCAGAGGGCAGGACAAGAAACAATGGATGGAAACTAATCAAGGACAGAAGCAACCTAGAATTAAGGAGAAACTTCCTAACAGTGAGGACAATTAACCAGTGGGACATCTTGCCTTCAGAAGTTGTGGCTCCTTCATCACTGGAAGTAATAATAATAACAACAGAGTTGGAGGGGACCTTGGAGGCCCTCTAGTCCAACCCCCTGCCCAGGCAGGAAAACCCCTACATCATCTCAGACAGATGGTTATCCAACATTTTCTTAAAAATTTCCAGTGTTGGAGCATTCAGAACTTTTGCAGGCAAGTTGTTCCACTTATTAATTGTTCTAACTGTCAGGAAATTTCTCCTTAGTTCTAAGTTGCTTCTTTCCTTGATTAGTTTCCACCCATTGCTTCTTGTTCTACCCTCAGGTGCTTTGGAGAACAGCCTGACTCCCTCTTCTTTGTGGCAACCCCTGAGATATTGGAACACTGCTATCATGTCTCCCCTAGTCCTTCTTTTTATTAAACTAGACATACCCAGTTCCTGCAACCGTTCTTCATATGTTTTAGCCTCCAGTCCCCTAATCATCTTTGTTGCTCTTCTCTGCACTCTTTCTAGAGTCTCAGCATCTTTTTTTAAAATTTTTAAGAAGAGACCAGATAGCTACTTGTCTCAAATGGTATAGGGCAGTGGTAGGTTTCTATCGGTTCGCCCTGATTCAGTGAACCAGTAGCGGTGGCAGCGAAAGGCTCCGCCCACCCACCTGGATGTCATCACGGATGCTCTGCACATGCACAGAAGGTTCTGCGCATGTGCAGAAGCGCCACACGCCAGTGAAGCAAGCACGCAAATGCGCGTGTTCCCAGTTCCGAACCAGTAGGGAAGGTAAGTGAAACCCACTACTTGTATAGGGCCTCCTGCTTGAGCAGGGAACTTGACTAGAAGACCTCCAAGCTCCCTTGCAGCTCTGTTCTGATTGATTGACAACGAGACCATCTGTTCCAAAGCCTGGCTCAGATTAGCATCCACCGCAGATGAAATGACAGAGTTGAGTCATGTTGTCTCTTCGATGAATTATATCCTTAGAAAACAAAGAAAAGGGGGAAAGTAGAATTAGTGCCACCAATCTATTCCTCCCCTTCTTTGAGCAATTGACACTTAGGCCACCAAGAAATTGTCACCTCTTTTTACTTAAGTTTCCTTGTTCCTTCCATTAGCATTTGGCTGGAATACCAATGCCTGGATAGGAGGACAATATGTTTTGTTTTTTTACCCCAAAGGAAAAAGTCAGCATTCAGAGGTGTTATTCCAAGGGAAAACTGCTCAATTTGAATCTTGGCTATGTTGAAAATTGGCAGAAACTCGTTTTCTTCCGATCAGCATTTTTGCTCCATTTGCTATTTACCTTGTCTCTTTTTTTCCCGCTGTTCCTGGATGCTAAAACTTGATGTTTCAGGGGTTTTTTTTTTCTCTGTCTCTCTCTTCTCTCTTGCATTTTAGTGGAATCTATCCACTCACCAATCCATAATAGGAACAACTTGAATCATAAGTGCAGTTTAAGACAGGGATGTGACTCAAACTGGTATTTGGACTGAATCGTAATTGAGAATTCTTATTTCTTGGGGTTGAAGTTTATTGATTTACCTAGCATATGGCATGAAACACATGGATAGCAGGGTTAAAATGAGAGGTCCTTAGCGTTCTCTGAGCTTACTTGTTTTTTTGCAGACATTTCATTATTCGAACTAGGTAACATCACCGTGAGCCACGGTGGCGCAGTGGTTAGAGTGCAGTACTGCAGGCTACTTCTGCTGCCTGCCAGCTGCCTGCAATTTGGCAATTCGGATCTCACCAGGCTGATGGTTGACTCAGCCTTCCAACCTTCCGAGGTGGGTAAAATGAGGACCCAAATTGTTGGGGGCAATAGGCGGACTCTGTAAACTGCTTAGAGAGGGCTGTACAGCACTGTAAAGTGTTATATAAGTCTAAGTGCTAGTTCTATTGCTATTTGTCATCTGCACCTCTGTAACTGTCTGGTTTGGTTCTGCAACCCAACAAGACAGACACAGGCTTCAGAGGATTAGAACTGCAGAAAAAGCCAATAGCTACCAACCTGCCTTCCATTGAGGACCTGTATACTGCAGGAGTCAAAAAACGGGCTGTGAAAATATTTACAGATCCCTCACATCCTGGACATAAGCTGTTTCAACTCCGACCCTCAAAATGATGCTATAGAGTACTGCACACAAGGACAACTAAATACAAGAACAGTTTTTTTCCCCCCAATCGCCATCACTCTGCTAAACAAATAATTCATAACATAACATAACAACAGAGTTGGAAGGGACTTTGGAGGCCTTCTAGTCCAACCCCCTGCCCAGGCAGGAAACCCTACACCATCTCAGTCAGATGGCTATCCAACATTTTCTTAAAAATTTCCAGTGTTGGAGCATTCACAACCTCTGCAGGCAAGTCGTTCCACTTATTAATTGTTCTAACTGTCAGGAAATTTCTCCTTAGTTCTAAGTTGCTTCTCTCCTTGATTAGTTTCCACCCATTGCTTCTTGTTCTACCCTCAGGTGCTTTGGAGAACAGCCTGACTCCCTCTTCTTTGTGGCAGCCCCTGAGATATTGGAACACTGCTATCATGTCTCCCCTAGTCCTTCTTTTCATTAAACTAGACATACCCAGTTCCGGCAACCATTCTTCATAAGTTTTAGTCTCCAGTCCCCTAATCATGTTTGTTGCTCTTCTCTCAAGTCTTTCTAGAGTCTCAGCATCTTTTCCCTCAACACTGTCAAAATATTCACATTAGGCTGCATTACTATTGCTTTTAATTTATTTATTTTATTTATTTATTTATTTATTTGTCATAATAGTATACATAAGCATAAGCATGAAGTATCTATACAATATATAAGTATATATATGAGTATAAGCATGTAATAACTATATAAATTGTATATAATTAAGGAAACAGTAGGACAAGAACAATAGGCACGTTTGTGCTCTTATGCACTCCCCTTATAGACCTCTTAGGAAAGGGGTGAGGTCAATAGTAGACAGTTTTTGGTTAAAGCTTTTAATCTTCTCATCGTTCCGGTCGCCCATCTCCTCCTACTTGTGACTGCATGACTATAACTCTGTTGCTTGTATCCTTGCAATTGATATTGATATTGTTTCCTAGTACGAGTTGATTGCTTATTGTACCGTATGACAATCACTGGCTGTTGTGCCTGATTCTTGACGAGTGTATCTTGTCTTTTTACGTACACAGAGAGCATATGCACCAAAGACAAATTCCTTGTGTGTCCAATCACACTTGGCCAATAAAGAACACAAAGTGGTATAGCAGCCCTCGCTGCTTTTATATCCTGTGGGGTGTGGCTCCATGACTCAGCACTTCCTAGGCCTGCCCCATCCCTGCTTCTGTTGTTGTTCCCACCTCTCCTGCCTACGAAACCTAGGGTCCAGCCAGGCCTGATTGCCATCAGCTGGGTCTGGAGGCATGGCCTGGGGGGCGAAGAGTCAGGGGATGGAGGCCTCATTATTTTCTCCACCTGGCCTGCCTCTGGCTCCTGGAGCTGAGCCAGAGGAGCCAGTGCTCCAGAGGTAAGTCCTGATGGCCCTTCCCCCTCACTTTCTGAGTCACTTTCTGGCAGGGGGCCCGGCTCAGGGGGCCCAGGCACAACATGTACTCTACTCTACTCTACTCTACTATATTATCAATAATGAAACGTTTGCAAGAAAACAAGAAATCTCAGAGAGTACCAAGGACCCTACCTGGAACTGTCTTTGGGAAATATCTGACACCATTCAGTTTTAGCTCATGCAATTTCGCATGTTAATGTCTTTTGTTATTATTTTTTTTAAAAATCCAGTTGTGACTATTTGCTTTCCCTTTGACAAGCATTACCTATCTCATTGCACACAACTCTTTCCGTGAATGTCTCAATTTGCAAAGGATTAATTTTAATTCACTTCTTGTTCATCCAGGAATTCAGGCACAACAATTGATCCACTTATAGAGTTACTCTTCACAGTCTGGTAGGATGTCTGTTAACTTCCAGATTCCACAAGTATTGTTCAGTCATTTTCATTATCATTAAGCAGAATTTTATGTTCTTTCAGAACATAAAATTCTCATCAGCAATCATAAAGTCAACTGCACAGCAGCGGTTATATTTGGAAGCAGCCAAAGATAATTCTGACTTCACTGCTTTCAGCAAACACGGCACAATGTTTGAGGGGAAGAAATAGAAATAAAGGGGTAATGCACTGCCAAAATCAGACTGCCTTTGTAACTCATTCTTCCTCAGAGTGCTTGAGGATGTTTAAATTTGCTTTATGATTTTCATCTGTTGTTGAAAAGTACTAGTTTATGTTTTTCAAGAGTAGGAGAATAGCAGAGTCCAAACCTCTGCTCAGGGAGGAGATCCTATATCATTTCAGACAAATGATTGCCCAATCTCTTCTTGAAAATCTCCAGTGTTGGAGCATCCACAACTTCTGGAGGTGAGTCATTCCTCTGATTGATTGTTCTAATTGTCAGGAAATTCCTCCTTTGTTCTAGGTTGTTTTCCTCCTTGTTTAGTTTCCATTCATTGGTCGACACACACACACACACACACACTGTTCTTTGTGGCAGCCCCTCAACTATTGAAACACTGCTATCATGTTGTACTACTAACTAGAGCATACAAAACATTTGCTAGACCAATTCTCAAATACAGCTCATCTGTCTGGAACCCACACTGCATATCGGACATTAATACAATTGAGAGAGTCCAGATATATTTCACGAGAAGAGTCCTCCATTCCTCTACCCGCAATAAAATACCTTATGCCACCAGACTTTAAATTTTGGGCTTAGACAACTTAGAACTATACCAACTTTGATCTGACCTAAGCATAGTACATAAAATTATCTGCCACAATGTCCTACATGTCAATGACTGCTTCAGCTTCACTTCAACAATACACAAGCAAACAATAGATACAAACTCAGGGTAAACCACTCCAAACTCGAGTGCAGAAAATACGACTTCAGTAACAGAGTGGTCAATGCCTGGAATGCACTACCTGACTCTGTGATTTCTTCCCCAACCCCCCCCCCCCAATTTTAACCTTAGACTGTCTACCGTTGACCTCACCCCATTCCTAAGAGGTCTGTAAGGGGCATGCATAAGAGCACCAGCGTGCCTACCATCCCTATCCTAATGTCCCTTTTTACTCGTATTCTTTTCATGTATTCAAATTATGTTTATGCATTTATCTGTTATCTTATATATGATTGATAAATAAATAAATAAATAGACATACCCAGAGAATACAGGTGTCAAACTCAAAGCCAATGTGGTTGGACCCAGCCCTTGGGGCCATCCTGGAAAATGTAAAGGGCCAGCCCATGTCACTTCGGCCCAGTCTACCCAATGTGAAGAGGAAACATTGAGCCAGTGTGGCTTCAGCCCAGTTTACCCAGTTTGAAGAGGAAACATGCCAGCAGTTTGGGGAGTGGTGTCAAGCTGGCCACAGCCACCCAGTGGCCCATGCCCAGTGAGTGGCACCAAGCTGGCCATGCCCACCTAGTTGGTCACACCCATCCAGTCAGCCATGCCTAGCTGGCTCCCCAAGACCAACCACAGCCCTGATGCGGCCCTCAATAAAATTGAGTTTGACACCCTTGTGCTAGAGTTTAGCGGTTCTCAACCTGTGGGTTGGGACCCCGTTGGGGGTCGAATGACGATTTGCGAGGGGTCGCCTAAGACCATCGGAAATATGGGAAGTATACTTGTGAGTTGAAGAATCGCGCTCCAATGGTTGATTCCACAAGCCAGCTGCAGGCTCTTCAAATCGCTAGCCGAATTCGGCTTCAGGCGCGATGAATTAAAAAAGAGAGAAATCTTTGCTCTGATGTCTCCCTCTCAAGCCAGCTGCAATCACTCCCAATTGCTAGCCTAATCTGGCTTCAGGCGCAATAGGGGAGGAGTCTCCGCTTTAATGCCTCCGTCCTCAAGGCAATCGCAAGCAGTTCAGATCGCTAGCCAATACGGCTTCAGGCGCGATAAATTCAAAACGAAAATAATTTTATGGTGGGGTCGCCACATTGTGGGGAATTGTATTAAAGGGGTCACCACATCATAGGGAATTGTATTAAAGGGGTCGCAGCACTATAAAGGTTGAGAACCACTGTGCTAGATAATCCCTGGACTCTTAGTTGTTATCCATTGCAGCAATTTCATATGACTACATGTCTTTCAGTAACTAGGAGTGCCTTTCATTAATGTTTCTAGTTCTTTGAAAGAACATATAACTTGTCTAAGTGGAATGTGGATTCTGATAAAAGCCAGTTTAAACCTGTTCAAGGCAATGATTGTGTAAAGATTTGTACTTCAGTAACTGGAAAACTAATTGTAACGTAAAAGCCAGAGCTACTGAAAGCATTAACAAGATATATAATATAATATAATATAATATAATATAACAACAGAGTTGGAAGGGACCTTGGAGGCCTTCTAGTCCAACCCCCTGCCCAGGCAGGAAACCCTACACCATCTCAGTCAGATGGTTATCCAACATTTTCTTAAAAATTTCCAGTGTTGGAGCATTCACAACTTCTGCAGGCAAGTCATTCCACTTATTAATTGTTCTAACTGTCAGGAAACTTCTCCTCAGTTCTGAATTGCTTCTTTCCTTGATCAGTTTCCACCCATTGCTTCTTGTTCTACCCTCAGGTGCTTTGGAGAACAGCCCGACTCCCTCTTCTTTGTGGCAACCCCTGAGATATTGGAACACAGCTATCATGTCTCCCCTAGTCCTTCTTTTTATCAAACTAGACATACCCAGTTCCTGCAACCGTTCTTCATATGTTTTAGCCTCCAGTCCCCTAATCATCTTTGTTGCTCTTCTCTGCACTCTTTCTAGAGTCTCAACATCTTTTTTACATCATGGCGACCAAAACTGGATGCAGTATTCCAAGTGTGGCCTTACCAAGGCATTATAAAGTGGCACTAACACTTCACGTGATCTTGATTCTATCCCTCTGTTTATGCAGCCCAGAACTGTGTTGGCTTTTTTAGCAGTAGCTGCACACTGCTGGCTCATATCTAAATGGTTATCCACTAGGACTCCAAGATCCCTCTCACAGGTACTACTATTGAGCAAGGTACCACATATACGGTACCTGTGCATTTTGTTGATCATCAGCATAAGAATATTATCGGACACTATGAAATTTTACACGATACCGGGGGTGAAATGCTCCCAGTTTGGACCGAATCGGCTGATCCGGTAGCGATGGCCGCAGGTGGTTTGGAGAACCGGTAGCAAAAATCCCTGCTCACCTTCCTCACCCATGCCCAGCTGAGCTGCGCGATCATCACAGCCTTTTTTTTTTTTTTGCTTTTAAAAGCATTTTTTACAACCTCTTCCGCCGAATAGGTTATAAAATAAATGTTTTTAAAAGGTTAAAAAAAGGGCTCTGACAATCCCAGCTGAGCTGCCTGATGTCAGAAGCTTTTTTTTTTACTTTTAAAAGTATTTTTTTCTACAACCTCTTCGGCCGAATAGGTTGTAAAAAAAGTGCTTTTAAAAGTAAACAAAAAGATCATGCGTCACAGCTGATCACCTCCCCCACCCGCACTGTTCTACTTACCCCATGCCTCCTTTTGGCATCCACTGTGCGCATGCACCTCACATTTAGTGCGTGGTTGCATGCACAGTCAGTGAACCGGTAGCAAACCGGTTCAGATTTCACCACTGCACAATACGTATAAAGCTGCTGAGCATACAGGCCTTATCACGGATGAGTCAAATGATGCTAACCAATGAAAGAATGCATTCCAAACCCAATATGTTTACCTATCTAATAATAAAAATAATATCAGAGTTGGAAGGGACCTTGGAGGTCTTCTAGTCCAAACTACACCATTTCAGACAAATGGCTATCCAACATTTTCTTAAAAATTTCCAGTGTTGGAGCATTCACAACTTCTGCAGGCAAGTTGTTCCACTGATTAATTGTTCTAACCGTCAGGAAATTTCTCCTTAGTTCTAAGTTGCTTCTCTCCTTGATTAGTTTTTCCACCCATTGCTTCTTGTCCTGCCCTCAGGTGCTTTGGAGAATAGTTTGACTCCCTCTTCTTTGTGGTAACCCCTGAGATATTGGAACACTGCTATCATGTCTCTGTTTAAGGGGTCCCGCACCTTGTATCTGTGGAGTGCCTCTCCTTAAGATAAAGGTAAAAGGTAAAGGTTTCCCCTGCCCAGTCGTGTCCGATTCTAGGGGAAAGTGCTCATCTCCAATTTTTAGCCAAAGGAGCCAGTGTTGTCTGAAAATATGTTTTTGTGGGACAAAAAAGCCTCAAAAATGGGCCCCCCAAAAAAGCCTTGAAAATGGGGCTAAAAAAAGCCTCAAAAATGGGCTGAAAAAAACCCCCAAAACGGGCTGAGAAAAGCCTCAAAAACAAGCCAAAAAAAGCCCCAAAAACGGGCTGGAAAAAGCCTCAAAAATGGGCAGAAAAAAGGCTGGAAAAGGGCCAAAAAAAAAGTGTTGAAAATGGGGCACATGGAGGCCAAAAACTTTTTGTTGTTGTTTTCCTCTTCTAAATATAGGTGTGTCTTATAGTCCGAAAATACGGTATTTGTCTACTTGCATTTGCATGCTTTTTAACTGCTAAGTTAGCAGGAGCTGGGGCAAGTAACAGAAGCTCACCCTGTCGTGTTGGGTCTTGAACCAGGGCTGTCAGCTTTCCAGCTCAGTGTCTTTAACCGCTGAGCCATCACAAAATATAAATTTATCTTTCCGGCTCGGATCCTATGTAGGTAAGGCATAACGGGCTAATGAATAATTTCTAAGGCTTTACACCAAGAAGGCAATATTCCACTGCAAAGACAGTCACACATAAATTCAAGAATGTTTTTCTTTCGCATATATTCTAAAACTCTCATCAAATCGAATGCGAGCTGATGGAGAAGAAAGGCAGGAGAATTTTTCAGCTTGGTACCACCTTCAACCTCCTCTTCCGCCTTATCTTCACACACTTGGCTACTCACTTGCCAATTTTATCTCTAGATGTCACAATATTCCAAAGATAAAGACAAGTTAAGACAAGTTAAAGGAGATGCTTACATAAGATGCTTTCCTTGGCCGGCTTCTTTGCGCTGTTTTGTCTGTTTCACTCCTTCATCTCTTCAGGGTCACTTCTTTTTTCCTGAGGTTTTTTTTTTTAGGTGGTTTGATGACAATAAAAAGAATATTCAAAAGCATTTCAGCAATTTTTTTTTTTTTAAAAGGCTGGACTTTTTTCAACAGGACCATTTTATGTTTAACTGGAAACCTCTGGATTCTGTTCTGCACTTTGCCGAGAGCACCCAAGTGCGCACAGTAATGCTAGATGCTATGTTCAGCTGTGTACAAAATTGCATAATTTAGGACGTACAGCATGCTAGAGAAAAAAAAAGAGTGTTTTTTGGCAGGAACACTGGTCTATAAAAATATGTATAAAATGAACTGAAATGATACGTTTCAGGGTAAACAGCGAAATAAATGTCATGTCGACAAATGAAGTAAGATGAAGGAGATTCATCAATGAATATATCCTTGGCTGGATAAAATTAATCCATTTCCTGACATTATATATTGAGAGAATCTTCAGGCGATTAATCTTAGGACAAATGCGAGCCACTGATTCTTATAAACCCGGGACTGCCAATACCAGGACTGCCAATACCAATTTCATTGAGGGCCTCATCAGGGTTGTGTGTGATCGCGAAGGGCCGGGGGGGGGACATGGTCAGGGGTGGAGGTGGGCATGGTGGGCGTGGCTGGGGGTGGGCATAGCCATGGTGAGTGTGATACAGGACTCATGTTGGGGGCACCTGTGGTGGCCATGTGCTAAGGCAGGACTTCCCTGAGACCCTTCCTTACTCTCTTTATTTATTTATTTAATATTTTATTATTTTATTTTATTTATTTTTGCCAATCATATATAAGAGAACAGGTAAAAGTATAAACATAATTTGCATACATGAAAAGAGTAAGTAAAAAGGAATATTAGGACAAGGACGGTAGGCACGCAGGTGCACTTATGCATGCCCCTTACAGACCTCTTAGGAATGGGGTGAGGTCAACAGTAGCCAGTCTAAGGTTAAAGTTATGGGGATTTGGGGAAGAAACTACAGAGTCAGGTAGTGCATTATAGGCATTGACCACTCTGTTCCTGAAATTATATTTTCTGCAATCAATATTATAATCTCCTTCCTTCCTTCCTTCCTTCCTTCCTTCCTTCCTTCCTTCCTTCCTTCCTTCCTTCCTTCCTTCTTTTTCCTTCCCTCTTCATTCTCCTTTCTTCTTCCTTCCCCTCTTCTTTTTCCTTCCTTGCTCTCTTCCCATCTTTCCTTCTTTTTTTGTGTGTCTTTCCTGTTCTCCTTTCCTGCTCCTTCTTGCATGCTCAAATGCAAAAGGGGAAATGTTTTTCCTTTTGTTTTGTATTTAGTTTGTTTTGATAATCCTCTACCAGTGAAAACAAAGCTTGGGACGTGGGGGTCGCACGCAAGCCCCATGAGCTCTATTTTCTCTGGCAGAGGCACCACGATCCAGTCCTTTTCTGTTTCCGGGCCTGCCCCATGAGCCAGATCTAAGCACCTGGGTTTGATTCTCCTGGCCTTGAGTCCTTGAGTCCTTGAGTTTGATACTCCTGGCCTTGAGTCCTTGAGTTTGATTCTCCTGGCCTTGAGTCCTTGAGTCCTTGAGTTTGATACTCCTGGCCTTGAGTCCTTGAGTTTGATTCTCCTGGCCTTGAGTCCTTGAGTTTGATACTCCTGGCCTTGAGTCCTTGAGTTTGATACTCCTGGCCTTGAGTCCTTGAGTCCTTGAGTTTGATACTCCTGGCCTTGAATCCTTGAGTTTGATACTCCTGGCCTTGAGTCCTTGAGTCCTTGAGTTTGATACTCCTGGCCTTGAATCCTTGAGTTTGATACTCCTGGCCTTGAGTCCTTGAGTTTGATACGCCTGGCCTTGAATCCTTGAGTTTGATACTCCTGGCCTTGAGTCCTTGAGTCCTTGAGTTTGATACTCCTGGCCTTGAGTCCTTGAGTTTGATACTCCTGGCCTTGAGTCCTTGAGTTTGATACTCCTGACCTTGAGTCCTTGAGTCCTTGAGTTTGATACTCCTGGCCTTGAATCCTTGAGTTTGATACTCCTGGCCTTGAGTCCTTGAGTTTGATTCTCCTGGCCTTGAGTCATTGAGTCCTTGAGTCCTTGAGTTTGATACTCCTGGCCTTGAGTCCTTGAGTTTGATACGCCTGGCCTTGAGTCCTTGAGTTTGATATTCCTGGCCTTGAGTCCTTGCGTTTGATATTCCTGGCCTAGACCTTTATCCATGTATGAACTTAGATATCCATGCAACTTCATCAAAAAGTTCCTGACCACTCAACCCAAAGAACAAAACTGCCACAAGCGGTTACAGAGATAACTCTGCCATACATCAAAAACATCTTAGGAACCACCAACAGCCTATTAGCATCCACATAGCATACAAACCAACTAAAGCCCTTCAAAGCATCCTAAGTAAATCAAAAGACCGAGCATCCCCAGAAGTTAAAACAGGAGAAATAGATGACTCCTACAACAGAGGTGTTAAATTCATGGCCCGTGGGCCAGATGCATCATGCTGTGACCACACCTAGTTTAGCAAGGGGGGAAAAGTCACGACACATCACGTAATGACTCCGTGATGATGCGAGTTTGACACCCCTGATCTACAACATATAGTGGTAGCTGGGGAATTCTGGGACTTGACATCCATGCATCTTCAACTTGCCAAGGTTGAGAAGCGCTGGTCTCGACTTTTCTGTTTCAGTTCAGTGGTGGGTTGCTACCGGTTCTCCCCAGTTCAGGCGAACTGGTAGCAGCGGTGGCGGGAGGCTCCGCCCACCCATCTGGACATCATCAAATATGCTCTGCGCATGTGGGCGAGCAAACCGGTAGCAAAGGTAAGTGAAACCCACCACTGTTTCACTTGTTCTCACTGGATTTGATGGGAATGAAATTTGCTTTTGGTAGGGGTTCCCCCCCCCTTTTTTTCCCCTCCTTAAAAATCAGTTCAGTGCAAATTTTCGTTTTGGAAAACATGAGCCGAAACATGAGCCGAACAACCTTGAGTGTGTGTGCATGTATGCGTGTGAAGGTCTTGTTTGTCACTGCATAAGTCCTCTCTCCAATGGTCTGCAACCTGATTTCCCAAATTCCCTTAATTTGGAATTCATCCAGCTGTTGAAAGCAGCAACAAGGAATGCTCGAAATTATTTTAAGGTTTCTTCAATGTCTGTACACAGTTCCTTTCTGGTGATTTCCCTCTTTTTTTTTTTTTTTAATGGCTGCCTGGGAACTTTCTTGATGAAGAGCCATTTAAGAAACAAAGGGCTGATCAAATTTCAACAGATGTGTGCTGGGTTTTAAAAAAAGAGAGAGAAAGAATGGGCTTGTGGTTTATAAAATGGAAATGTTTTCATAATCTCAGTTGCATATTTAATTTTCACAGCAGTTAAGTTGGTGATTTCGTTTTGGAACGACTGCCTTAACAAGATCCCTACTGTAATCTTGCTTATATATTTGCAGTGGGAAGTTTTCTCTTACGGAACAACCCTCAATTTGCGACTACAACTGGGACTAGAACTTCTGTCACTAAGCAAGGCAGTCATTAAAATTGTGGCCAACTTTATGACTTTTTTCGCTGTGTAATTACAGGTGGTCCTCAACTTACAACCACAACGGAGCCCCAAATTTATGTTGCTAAGTGAGAAATTTGTCAAGTGAGTTTTGCCCCATTTTATGACCTTTCTTGCTACTGTTGTTAAGTGAATCACTGTAATGGTTAAATTAGATACACGGTTGTTAAGTGAATCTGGCTTCCCCATTAACTTTGCTTGTCAGAAGGACATAAAAAAGGGATCACGTGACCCCAGGGCATTGCAACCATCATGAATGAGAGTCAGTTGTCGAGCCTCTGAATGTAAATCACATGACCACGGGGATGCTGCAATGGTCGTAAGTGTGAAAAACGGTCAAAAGTCATTTTTTTCAGTGCCGTCGTAAAACTTCAAATGGTCACTAAAGGAACACCATTGACGGAAAGACTGTTCCTGCAGCTCAGGAGAGATGGAGACTGTGGGTCACATACTCCTTAGATGTTCCTTTTACACAGAGATTAGGAAAAAAACTTATTCTGCCAATAAGTGCTAGGTATCCTGGCCGTTCCGATACTGGTATTTTCAGTGGCTGCTTAAGGATGGACAGTCCATAACTACAACGTAGGTGGCCAGATTCTGCGCAGCAGCACTGGGGATTCGTCGCGAACACGTGTCTTCTCCACCATAGTTACGTTAAATAACAAATGTGGCAAACCCTTTGCACTGCTTAGTCCTTTCCCTTTTTAGTGTTGAACCTACAACGGGCCACACAGATTGTGGATTGTAATTTTGGTATAGTTAGACCATGTATTATTGACAGACTGGATTTTATTAAAGATTTTAGTTGTTATTTATTATTTTATACTAGAATTTTTAACTGTGTATTTATGTTGTGGTCCGCCAGAAGCCTGCGGAGCTGGCAGTGGAGTAGGACAATGAGGAGGCTGGGGAGGACAATGGGCCAGTCCTGGAGTCAAGGGAAGGCCCGGATGAGGCCTCTGCATTAGAAGCAGAGATGGGGCGAGGGCCATCTGGGAGCGATGCATGGACTCCGGAGCCTCCAGAAGCAGACAGCAGAGAGGCAGAGAAACAGGAGGAGCTTGTTCCTAGTGCATGCATGCAAAGAGCTGCCAGAAGGCAAGAGCAGCTAAAGCAAAAAGGATGACTTGGGAGTAAGGCCAAGAGATGATTGGCCCCTCCCATAATGCTTAAAAGAGCAGCAATGGCTCTTGGATTCTTTGTAGGAAAGCAACATTGCTACAATTGTTTCTTGTCGGCATCTCCTGTTTCTGAACTTTGTGGGGTTCCAAGAAAAGCCTTTGGCAGGGTGCCAAAGAGGACAAAGGTTTGTGATAAGGCCAAAGGACTTTTTCTGAAGGATTTGTTTCGGAATTAATTTGGACTAAGCTGAGAATGAAGTAATTCTCAGCTGTTCTAATAAAATATGTCTGTTTAGGACTGATTGTGTCTGGTAATAACTACTTGGGCCTAGGTCATAACAATTTACTGAGCTTTTTTATTTGTTCTGGTCTCTGGTCTAAGAGTTTAATAAATTGATTGATTGATTGATTGACAATCAATCAAACAAACTGTTGACATCAAAGACTATCTGTACTATGGTTAAGTGAATCACATAGTCATTAAGCAATTTTTTCTTTCTCTTTTAATCTTCCTGTTTGGAAGCCTTGAAGAAGTCACAAATGATGATCGTGTGATCCTCAGTTGCTTCAAACACCATAAGTTACATGCTGGTTGCCAATTGTCCAAATTTTGATCACGGGATCAAGGGACACTTATGACAATGGTCATAAGGGTGAGGACAGATTGTCACTTTTTTTTCAGCACAGTCGTAAGTTCAAGAGGCCACTAAATTTATTTTTTATTTATTTATTAATCATATTTATATACCGCCCTATCTCCCGAAGGACTCAGGGCGGTTTACAGGCACTTAAAAATACATAATACATAAATACAATATAAAACAATTAAAAAACTTATTCTAAAGCCCGTTATTAAAATATAAAAACAAAACCCAATTAAAACCCATAAATTTAAAATCTAGCTCAGTCCTGCACAATTAAATAGGTATGTTTTAAGCCCGCGGCGGAAGGTCCGAAGGTCCGAAAGCTGACGAAGTCCGGGGGGTAGTTCGTTCCAGAGGGTGGGAGCCCCCACAGAGAAGGCCCTTCCCCTGGGCGTCGCCAGACGACATTGCCTCGCTGACGGCACCCTGAGGAGACCCTCTCTGTGAGAGCGCACGGGTCGGTGAGAGGTATTCGGTAGCAGTAGGCGGTCCCGTAAATAACCCGGCCCAATGCCATGGAGCGCTTTAAAGGTGGTCACCAGAACCTTGAAGCGCACCCGGAAGGCCACAGGTAGCCAGTGCAGTCTGCGCAGGATGGGTGTCATGCGGGAGCCACGAGGGGCTCCATCTATCACCCGCGCAGCCGCATTCTGGACTAACTGCAGCCTCCGGATGCCCTTCAAGGGGAGCCCCATGTAGAGAGCATTGCAGTAATCCAGGCGAGACGTCACGAGTGCGTGAGTGACCGTGCATAGGGCATCCCGGCCCAGAAAGGCGCAACTGGCGTACCAGGCGAACCTGGTAGAACGCTCTCCTGGAGACGGCCACAAATGATCTTCTAGAGACAGCCGCTCATCCAGGAGGCGCCTAAGTTGCGAACCCTCTCCATCGGGGCCACTGACTCGCCACCGATGGCCAGCCGCGGATTTAGCTGACTGTACCGGGATGCTGGCATCCACAGCCACTCTGTCTTGGCGGGATTGAGCTTGAGCCTGTTTCTCCCCATCCAGACCCGACGGCCTCCAGACACCGGGACAGCACTTGATAACCGTTGGGGTGGTCCGTGTGAAAAGTACAGCTGGGTGTCATCCGCATACAGCTGGTACTTCACACCAAACCACTGATGATCTCACCCAGCGGCTTCATGTAGATGTTAACAGAAGGGGCGAGAGGATCGACCCCGCGGCACCCCACAAGTGAGGCGCCCGGGCCGACCTCTGCCCCCTGTCAACACCGACTGCGACGGTCGGAGAGATAGGAGGAGAACCACCGATAAACGGTGCCTCCCACTCCCAATCCCTCCAACCGGCGCAGCAGGATACCATGGTCGATGGTATCGAAAGCCGCTGAGAGGTCTAATAGGACCAGGGCAGAGGAACAACCCCTATCCCTGGCCCTCCAGAGATCATCCACCAACGCGACCAAAGCCGCTCCGTGTTGTAACCGGCCGGAAACCGGACTGGAGCAGGTCTAGATAGACAGTTTCATCCAGGTGTAAGGAAACTGATATGCCACCATACTCTCTACAACCTTCGCCGGGCGAAGGTTGGAGACCGGACGATAATTACCTAAAACAGCGGGTCAGGAAGGCTTCTTAAGGAGGGGCCTCACCACCGCCTCTTTCAAGGCGGCCGGGAAGACGCCCTCCATCAAAGAAGCGATCGTAATCGCCTGGAGCCAGCCTCGTGTCACCTCCCGCGTGGCCAGCACCAGCCAGGAGGGGCACGGGTCCAGTAAACACGTGGTGGCATTCAGCCTACCCAACAACCTGTCCATGTCCTCGGGAGCCACAGGGTCAAACTCATCCCAGACAATATCGCCAAGACCACCCTCGAACATCTCACCCGCGTCACCGCAATCTTGGTCCAGACCATCCCGAAGCTGAACGATTTTATCGTATAGATACCCGTTAAACCCCCCAGCACGCCCCTGCACCGGGTCACCCCGCTCCCCCTGGTGTAGGAGGGAGCGAGTCACCCGAAACAGGGCGGCTGGGCGGTTATCTGCCGATGCAATGAGGGAGGAGGCGTAGCTACGCCTCGCTTCCCTCAATGCCACTAGGTAAGTCCTAGTATAGGACTTCACTAGTGTCCGATCAGCTCGAACGGCCAGACCTCCAGGAACTCTCTAGGCGCCTTCTCCGCGCTCATCCTCTCAGCTCCTCGGAGAACCAAGGAGCCGGTTGGGACCCGCGCCGGGTCAGAGGTCGCAAAGGCACGACACGGTCTAAGGCCCCCGCCGCGCCCGCTCCCAGGCCGCAACAAGTTCCTCAACCGAGCCGTGAGCCAGACCTCAGGAAATGGCCCAAGCTCCGTCCGAACCCATCCGGGTCCATCAGGCGCCTGGGACGGAACCAACGATCGGCTCCGCCTCCGCGGTGGTGAATGGCGGTCAGAAAGTCCAGGCGAAGAGAGTGATCTGACCATGACAAAGGTTCAATGACTATTTCCTTTAAGTCCAGATCTCTCAACCACTGACCAGAGACAAAAATCAGGTCCAGAGTGCCACCCCCAATGTGAGTAGGGCCATCAACTACTTGGGTCAGGTCCAAGGCCGTCATGGAAGCCATGAACTCCCGAGCTGCCGTCGATGACGAGCCGGAAGATGGCAAGTTAAAGTCCCCCATGACTAAAAGTCTGGGGGTCTCAACTGCCACCCCAGCCAGCACCTCCAGGAGCTCGGGCAGGGCAGCTGTCACGCAGCAAGGAGCCAGGTACGTGACCAGCAAGCCCATCTGACACCTATGACCCCACCTCACAAAGAGGGATTCACACCCGGCAATCTGAGGTACAGTGGTCTCCCTCGGCTCTAGACTCTCTTTAATAACAACCGCCACCCCCCCACCCCTACCCTGGGCCCTCGGCTGATGGAAGGCACGGAAACCCCGTGGCGACATCTCGACCAGGGCACGCCTTCAGTGCCCAACCAGGTCTCCGTAACGCCTATAATATCCGCTGCACCCCTGAATCTGATCATGTATTAGGGGCCTTATTGGCCACGGACCGTGCGTTGCATAACATCAGACGAAGGCCCAGGCTCTGAGGGTCTTGACCATCCGGGAACGGAGAAGGAGGGGATCGGGGCGCACGATCGCCTGCAGACATCGAGCGCGCCCCCCCCCCCAAATAAATGGTTCTAACTCAAGGACTACTGTACCTGTATTCAGGAATTCCAAGCCAAGGGCGGTTGGGACCTGCGCCGGGTCAGAGGTCGCAAAGGCACGACACGGTCTAAGGCCCCCGCCGCGCCCGCTCCCAGGCCGCAACAAGTTCCTCAACCGAGCCGTGAGCCAGACCTCAGGAAATGGCCCAAGCTCCGTCCGAACCCATCCGGGTCCATCAGGCGCCTGGGACGGAACCAACGATCGGCTCCGTCTCCCTGCGGTGGTGAATGGCGGTCAGAAAGTCCAGGCGAAGAAGAGAGTGATCTGACCATGACAAAGGTTCAATGACTATTTCCTTTAAGTCCAGATCTCTCAACCACTGACCAGAGACAAAAATCAGGTCCAGAGTGCCACCCCCAATGTGAGTAGGGCCATCAACTACTTGGGTCAGGTCCAAGGCCGTCATGGAAGCCATGAACTCCCGAGCTGCCGTCGATGACGAGCCGGAAGATGGCAAGTTAAAGTCCCCCATGACTAAAAGTCTGGGGGTCTCAACTGCCACCCCAGCCAGCACCTCCAGGAGCTCGGGCAGGGCGGCTGTCACGCAGCAAGGAGCCAGGTACGTGACCAGCAAGCCCATCTGACACCTATGACCCCACCTCACAAAGAGGGATTCACACCCGCCAATCTGAGGTACAGTGGTCTCCCTCGGCTCTAGACTCTCTTTAATAACAACATACCCCCCACCCCTACCCTGGGCCCTCGGCTGATGGAATGCACGGAAACCCGGTGGGCACATCTCGACCAGGGGCACACCCCCTTCAGTGCCCAACCAGGTCTCCGTAACGCCTATAATATCCGCGGCACCCCCCTGAATCTGATCATGTATTAGGGGGGCCTTATTGGCCACGGACCGTGCGTTGCATAACATCAGACGAAGGCCCAGGCTCTGAGGGTCTTGACCATCCGGGGAACGGGAGAAGGGAGGGGGATCGGGGCGCACGATCGCCTGCAGACATCGAGCGCGCCCCCCCCCCCAAATAAATGGTTCTAACTCAAGGACTACTGTACCTGTATTCAGGAATTCCAAGCCAAGGGCGGTTATTGCTGCGGTTTGCTTGGCTCAAGAAATTAAAACCCATGTATTGCTTTGTAAATTACATTTCTGTTTAAAGAGGTTTCAAGAAATCAATGCAGATGTGAAACCTGCCAATGTAGCAATTTTTCTCAACCCCTAATTCAAGGAAGGCAGTTCATGCAAGTGCAAATTTGGCACAGGAGGCTATCAGAGTACAGTAAAAAATGGGGGGAGGGCAAAGAAGAGAGATGTGAAGATTGGGAGCTGTAACCTTTTGGTTCATCTCAACTTGAACTCCTGTCATAGTTTCAGTACATGATCCAAATATTACCCGCCTGTTGTGTAAATCTGAAATGTTGACGAATTCAGTTATGAGATGAAATAGGCCATGTAAACACAGTTTGTGAGGGGAAATTTCAATCAGGAATCTCTTGAGTCATAAATTGGAGCCTTACCTGTGCATATCAAATAATCATTCTTTGAGGGGGCATAAATGATTGAGAAGCATGAATCTTAACTGCCATGTGATTTCTCTCTGCCCCAAAATCTTTCTCTCATCTCTTCAAATCAAGAGGGGGATTATTTCTTCTTAACTTCTGAAAGCCATTTGTCTAGCTGACCTTTTTGTAATATTTAGAATCAGTAAAACTGTCTGTCAGTTTTCAGACGAGCAACTTGGAAAAAAGGGTGAAGCAATCTTTATCTGGCGCTCCAGCACTGTTGTGTCTGCGCCCCCCGAACCGGGCCCCCTGCCAGAAAATGACTCAGAAAGTGAGGGGGAAGGGCCATCAGGACTTACCTCTGGAGCACCGGCTTCCCTGGCTCAGCTCCAGGAGCCAGAGGCAGGCCAGATGGAGAAGATAACAAGGCCTCCGTCCTCCGACTCTCCCCCCCCCCAGGCCACACCTCCAGACCTGGCTGATGGCAATCAGGCCTGGCTGGACCCTAGGTTTCGTAGGCAGGAGAGGCGGGAACAACAGAAGCAGGGGTGGGGCAGGCCTAGGAAGTGCTGACTCATGGAGCCACACCCCACAGGATATAAAAGCAGTAAGGGCTGCTATACCACTTCGTGGCGAGCAAATCAGCTGCTTAGAGGGAGAGAACTAGAGCTGAAGTACTGTTTGTTCCTGGTTTCCTGGTTGACTCATCGGCATCAAGAGAGATAACAGAGACACTTGGCAGACGCTCGCTAGTTTGCTGCCAGAGCTGATAGTTGCCGGCTAATTAAGTCATCGCTCGGACTGAGGTGAGGGGGACAGAACTGGCACATTCCAACCATCAATCACAGTGAAGAAAAATAGTCAGCACTGTCACACAGGGCTCCCCTCCTCCTTTTAATGTTTCTTGTGCTCCACCCGTGACTCCACCCCCCAGCCGCACCCACAACACGCTTTCAGCCTATAACACAGTTTATAGGCCGCTCCCTAATCCAGGCTGGCTGGTTCCACCCATGACTCCATCCCTCAACACGCTTTCAACCTATAACATAGCCAATAGGCCGCCCCTAATTCATGCTGGCTGGCTTAGTTCCTTATATAAGCCGAGACTCAGCAAATCCTCCGTGGTTTGGTTCTGTTGGCTGTTCAGCAGCAGCCCCAGTGATGGCGTGGCCTGGACGAATCCACAATCAGCGTTGGGCCCATGTGTGAGTCACTTGGCTCCGCCTGAATGACAGCCTTGAATATTATCAAGTCGGGGCTGACAATGTCCTTCTAAGCCAGGGGTGTCAAACTCTCATCACGGCATCGTCACATGACATATTGTGATTTCTCCCCCTTCACTAAACCAGACGTGGGCATCACCAGCGCATGATGCCTCCTGCCCGCGGGCTGCAAGTTTGACAACCCTGTTCTAAGCTTTTAAATAAGAATGTATGTAGCCAGTTTGGTCTAGTGGTTAAGGCACCAGGCTAAAAAGCAGGTGATTGGGAGCTTAAATCCTACTTAATTGACAAAAACTCGCTGGGTGACTTTTGGCCAATTGCTAGGAGACTGTAAGTTCTAGTTCCACCTTAGGCATGAAACTCAGCTGGGTGACTTCAGGCCAGTCATTCTCTCTCAGCACAATACACATCCCAGGAATTGCTCTGAGAAATTGTGTTATTGTGAGCAAAACAGAAACAGGAAGATACGTTGGATATCTTCACCTGCTTGAGTTATTTCTGAAAATAATAAAGGTGGTTTACAAACAAATTTAAAAAAGTAAACTAAATTATTTCTCTGATCACTTGTGGGATTTATTGCTCTTTTCGAGCTAGGTTTTTATGGCACAATTTCCTATTTCTTCTGTTTTATTTCTCCTTTTGTTCTAACCTGAGAGGTTTCTATTTCTGTTGTCGTTTTGATTCTGAAATACAGATGTAATTTTTAAAAATAGCTTGGGCTGGACGTGACACTTTATCTCATAATTGCAAATGGACGTCTCCTAGTGTAATTTAAAATAGAAACAGCATGTCTATTGACCTGCACAGTGAATTTATTCCTGACTTTGATTTCCAGCAATGTCAGGCAATTAGTAGCAAATGCTATCTTTTCTCCGATTCCCTATTCTGTTTTCACATTACAGTGAACCTGGTGTCAACAGCTACTGTGGCTTCAAAAAGACATCAATTCGTTTCTTAAACCATCCTAGATTAAGCCCTGGGACTTAATCTTGACATCTCGGTGGCTTGTCAAGAAGACAACTAGCGTTTCATCAACCACAAGATCCCAGTGGTTAATATGCTCACAAACATCTCGCAAAGGGATAATGTTATCTTGCTTGGATGAAATGACATCTGGTTGGTGGAGATGGGAGCCAAAAGAAGGCCAGAGTTAACTAAGGCAGGCCCAATGGAGTAACAGGCAGCTGTTTGCCCAAGACCAGAGGGGGGAAAAAAAAACCAATTGTAAAGTGTTACAGCAGAAATCAATCAGTAGTAAAAGACATCCAAACCTGCATTTTAATAGTTCCTGCCAAGCTCAGTTACAGGCCAACAGAGAAACCCTTCTAGAGTTCCTACATACCGTGTTTCCCCGAAAATAGGACACGCCCCAAAAATAAGGCCAAGCCTGATTTTTGAGGTGGGTGTAAATATACACCCTCCCCTGAAAATAAGCCCTAGTGACAGAGTGGGTGTGGCCAGCACAGGAGACAGCCCTTCCATTCCCTGGTCACCTCAGAGCTTCTCGGCCCCTTAATCTGATTGGCTGAGCCGCTCAGGCCACCATTCACAGTTGATTCGCAGATGACACTCTGGCCGGTGCCTCCAGCAAGCGCGTCTGCTTTTCCCATCGATTGCGGCCACTTCTGTAACAGGAGGCCAAGCAGTGCCCCCCATGTGCCTAGCCCCAGCCTTCTGAAGGGTATTGTACCCTGTTTCCCCCAAAATAAGACATCCCCTGATAATAAGCCCAATCGGGCTTTTGAGCGCATGGCAATAAAGCTAAGCACTTATTTCAGAGTTCAAAAAAATATAAGACAGGGTCTGATTTTCAGGGAAACACGGTAGCAGCAGCTATCCACAATTTTTTTACCCTTATTTCATCCCAACCTTACTGAGCCATGTGAGTCAGGATAAAATAAGGGTTAAAAAATTGTGGATAGCTGCTGCAACCCTTCAGAAGGCCGATGTGAGGTGCAAGTCTCCTGCTGCAGAAGTGGCTGCGCCCAAGGAGAACTTTTGGGAGAGAAGGCAAAGGGGAAGTGATTGCTTGCAAACTCCTGCCCCGCTCCCGCCTCTCTGCTGGGTGACTCCCGGCAGCCCCAGACGCCCAAAACCCACGTCCACCTGGCTTCCTTTTCCACAGTGCCTGGCTCTTTATCGAGGGCCGTGGCAGGTGCGGTGGAGGAGAAGCGAGACGTATGGAGTGAAACAAGGCTTGCTCCTCTTGCCGTCTCTTCTCCCCTCTCGCCGGGCATGGCAGGGCTTCCTGCCTCTGCCCAAATTGAATGCAGTTTGGGGGTGGCAGGTGGGGAAGGGTGGGCCCTGGTAGACACAAGATGTGTCTTACCTGCCTTGCAGCTCTGTTGTGTGTCTCGCCATTGTCTACAGGCAAATACATTGTAGGGTAAAAGAAACCTCGCAAGTTCAATCAAACTTCTTGAACTCATGAGAAGTTTGATTTTACCCCACAAAACCTGCAGACAATGTCAAGATAATGTCAAGAGCTGCAAGGCAGGTAAGATGTGCATCTCATGTCTCACCCCCGGCCCTACCCACCTCCACCTGCCACCCCAAAATTGCATCCAATTTGGGCAGGGACAGGAAGCCCTACCATGCCCAGCAATGGGGAGAAGCGATGGCAAGAGGAGTCTCATCATGCTCCATGCATCTCGCTTCTCCCCCACCCTACCTGCCACCCCCTTCAACAAAGAGATGGCAGGGAAGGGCAGCATCCAGGCTGCTGTTACGGTATCATTGGGTATGTGGAGCTGTCTTACCTGCCTTGCAGCTCTGTCGTGTGTCTCACCCTTGTCTGCAGGAAAACATGTAGGGTAAAAAAAACCTTGTGAGTTCAATCAAACTTCTTGAATTCGCGAGAAGTTTGGTTTTACACTACAACATGTTTGCCTGCAGAAAAAGGCGAGACATGCAACAGAGCTGCAAGGCAGGAAAGGTGCCCGTCTCATGTCTCCCCAGCCTCTGGTGAGGGGGGGGGAGAAGAGATGGGGCTCACTCCATGCATCTTGCTTCTTCTTTGCTCCATGTGCCACTCCCTCGATAAAGAGCCAGGAGCTGTGGAAAAGGGAGCCTGGCTGCCGCAGGCTTTGGACGTCTGGGTCGCTTGGTGGAGAGGCGGGAGCAGGGTGGGAGTCTGCAGATGAGGGGGATGGATGGATGGATGGGAGGCAGGCGAGTACCAAGAATACCGGGGAGATTCCACATTTGGTTGCCCCAGCAAACAGCTGACGAGTGGCTGTGTTGTACTGCCACAGCTGCGTAATACAGCAGCAGCCATGAGGTGGCCACACTTGCCACCTCCTGCACCCCCAAAATAATAAGACACACCTCCTCGATAATAAGGCCAAGCCCTTATTTTGCAGTTCATAAAAAATATAAGACGGTCTTATTTTCTGGGAAACACGGTACAAAGAGCCTTAATCAAGACTCATAGATTGATAGAATCACGGGGCTGGAAAGGATTTTGGAGGTCTTTTAACCCAACCACCTGTACATGGCAGGAGACCTTACATCATTCCAGACAAAGGGTTATCCAATCCTTTCTTCCAGCAATGATACAACCACAACTTGGGGAAGCAAACTGTCCCATTGATTAATTTTTCTCAATAATCAGGAAGTTCTTCCTTAGTTCCAGATTGGATTTGTCTTTAGCAAGCTTCCATCCATTGCTGCTTGCTCCTCTGAAGCTTTGGATAATGAGTCAACCCCCTCTTTTCTATTACAGCCCCTTAAGTACAGGAAGACTGTTATCATGTCACCCCTAATTTTTCTCTTGGTTAGGCTAGACATGCCTAGTTCCCTCAACTGTTCCTTGTAGAATTTATCCTGCAGAACACTCATCATCTTAGTTGCTCTTCTCTGCATTCATTTTAGTATCTTTTTTTGTATTGTGGTGGCCAGAATTGAATGCAGTATTCCAAGTGTGGCCTCACAGTAGTAAAAAGCAGTAGTATCACTTCTCGTGACCTTGATACTATCCTTTTGTTGATGCACTCTAGGACTGCATTGACTTTTTTTGACAGCTGCAGCACACTTGCTGGTTCATATTTAAATGGTGGTCCACTAGGATTAGATTAGATAAGATTAACAGAGTTGGAAGGGACCTTGTAGGTCATCTAGTCCACCACCCCCCAAGTGGGAGACCCTATAACATTTCTGACAAATGGCAGTCCAATTTCTTCTTGAAAGCCTCCAGTGATGAAGCTCCCACACCTTTTGATGTCAACTTCTGTTCCATTGGTTGATTGCTCTCACTGTCAGAAAATTTCTCCTTATTTCTAGGTTGAATCTCTCCTTGATCAGTTTCCATCCATTATTCCTTGTCTGGCCTTCAGGTGCTTTGGAAAATAGCTTGACCCCTTCCTCTCTGTGGCAGCCCCTCAAATATTGGAACACTGCTATCATGTCTCCCCTGGCCCTTCTCTTCACTAGACTAGCCATGCCCAGTTCCTGTAACCGTTCTTCATGTTTTAGTCTCCAGTCCCCTAATCATCCTGGTTGCTCTTCTCTGCACTTTTTCTAGAGTCTCAACATCTTTTTTATAGTGTGGTGACCAAAACTGGATGCAGTACTCTAGGTGTGGTCTTATTAGGGCTTTATAGAGTGGTATTAGTACCTTATAGAGTGGTATTAGTACCTTGATTTTATCCCTCTGTTAATGCAATTTATAGACAATCCTGAATTCCACTTGCACTGCACATGGTGTCTGCTGGGATTCTTTATATAAATGGGGCATAATATTCTCCCTTCAGTGTCACTATGGGGTCCCATGTCAGACTATAGATCACACTGTGACCAGCTGTAAGCTGAAGCCTTATATCGATCCAGTAACGGATGTTTTAAATATAAATAATCCTGCACTTCAATGGTTAGATACTTAAACATTGGTGTTTTTTTTTAATTTACATTTATATCCCGCCCTTCTCCGAAGACTCAGGGCGGCTTACAGTGTATAAGGCAATAGTCTCATTCTATTTGTATATTTACAAAGTCAACTTATTGCCCCCCCAACAATCTGGGTCCTCATTTTACCTACCTTATAAAGGATGGAAGGCTGAGTCAACCTTGGGCCGGGCTTGAACCTGTAGTAATTGCAGGCTGCTGTGTTCTAATAACAGGCTTCTTACCAGCCTGAGCTATCACGGCCCCTAATTTGAACCTAGATCTTTTTAACATCTATATTTTACTGTGTTCTACTAATCTGGGTGAAGTGTTAATGTATAATGCTAGTCCATGTATGATATGCCATGAGTTAAATAAATAAATATGTGGCAAGTGATTAAAAGCATTTGGAAGGACTTTTTCAGAGGTCAGGTTGAGTGATATGATTTGGATGCATCCATTCAGAAGACAATGGATAGCTGAAAAAAAATAATTGCAGGAAATGGATAGGTTATTACCGATGACAAAGGCTGCTCTTTTTTAAGTCCTGAAGAACCTGATATTCAGTGTGTCAGGGTAGTGATTTAAGAGCTGACCAGCTGATGCAATGATGTAATGATGGGAATGGGTCAGCAAGGTTTTTGGCTGTTATCCCTTTAAAGGCCTGTATGATAAGAAGAGGCCCTGTTAAGGCATCTCTCACTCTCTCTGTGTGCTTCCCTGCTGTAATTACTGCTTGTTTGACCTCTGCCTATAGTACATCTATGTATAGTATATATTCTTTTGTAGATAATTTATTACTATTTATTACAAACCTCTGTTTTCTATTATTGCTCCTGGGTTGCCTCATGTAGTAAAGCTCTGTGCACTCTGACACAGTGATCTCAACAATGGAAGCTGGCTGCATTGGAAAAGAGCATGGAAGGAGGTCTTCAAATATCTCCTTGATCTTCACCATCTTCTTTGCTAGACAAAAAGCTTGAGTTTGTTCAGCTTTCCAGTGTGGTTATTTACCATTCTGCATTGCTCCTCTATGACGTCTGGAACTCTTCTAGTCTAGGATGATGGTAAATTGAAACACGCTGTGCACCATCTGTGCTTCACATCCCTAAATTGGTGGCAGAAACAGTTTGTAAACCTGCTGTTTTGAAGTGGTTTTATGCTCTGGAACACTTAGTTGGTAAAGTATCAGCTAATGGTAAAGAGACAGTCAATTGGTAGCTGGAGATCCTTCTGCTAATTTGGGAGCAACCGAGGCACAATGGACTTGAAAGTGCTGCATTAGGAAGAAGCTAAACTTGAGGGAACACTTCTGAAAACCACCCAAATTCCTATTAAATGGACACACCCTGTTGGAGAATCTGTTGCAAAAGTTATATTTTGTTTGTATAGAGCAGAAGGTAGTCACCCTGAATCAATTCTGGCAGATTTTGAAAATCTAAGCAGGGCTGACCTGGATAGAACTTGGAAATGAGATTACCAGGAAATGGTAGAGTTGTTGACTCTACAACCCTACAATAATTGGAAGGGACCTTGTAGATCTTCTAGTCCAACCCCTTGCTCAGGCAGGAAACTAAATACCATTTCAGAAAAATGGCTATCCAATCTCTTCTTAAAAACCTCCAGTGTTGGAACACCCACAACATCTGGAAGCAAGTCATTCCATTGATTAATTGTTCTAACTGTCAGGAAATTTCTCTTTAATTCTAGGTTGGTTCTCTCCTTGATTAGTTTCCACCTATTGCTTCTTGTTCTACCCTCAGGTGCTTTGGAGAATAGCTTGACTCCTTTGTGGCAGCCCCTGAGATATTGGAACACTGCTATCATGTCACCCCTAGTCCTTCTTTTCATTAAACTAGACATATCCAATTCCTGCAACCGTTCTTCATATGTTTTAGCCTCCAGTTCCCTTAACCGTCTTTGTTGTTCTTCTCTGCACTCTTTCTAAAAGCTCAATATCTTTTTTTTTTTAATATTGTGGTGACCAAAACTCTTCATAACTCTTAGTAGGCTACCACCAAGCTATTTACTGATATTGCCATTTTTTTCCCCAAGCTTTCGAGTGAAAATGGAGGACACCGAAACTAAAAGCTTTTGTATGCAATGCTAATGTTTTGCTCCTGGTCTGTCTTCAACTCACAGCAGCCGTTTTCTGCACTTAAAACATTTCTGTCTATATATAACTGTCTGGTTCGGTTCTGCAACCCAACAAGAAAAACACAGACTTCAGAGGATAATTAGAACTGCAGAAAAAATAATTGCTACCAACTTGCCTTCCATTGAGGACCTGTATACTGCACGAATCAAGAAGAGGGCCGTGAGAGGCTTCTGGTGGCTCTGCTCTCTCCGAAGGACGCCCTAAGGGCGCCCGCGCTGGGATTCTGTAAAGCCGGTAAATCAACGTTGAAAGTACCTTCCTGAGGGAAGGAAAAACAAGAAGAAGGAAAGGTAGAGCTCCCTCTAGAGGCCCCGTTTGGGGAACTCAAAAGGGAAAGTTCCCTGGAATTCCTTCTGCAAAGCTCCAGCCCCAGCGTGTTTCTGCTTTAAGCAGACAGAGAAGAGAGCGACCACTTCTGCTTCAATTGATTGTTATGGATATTTATAAGCAGACGGAATAAAACACAGGAGATCAGTCATTTAAATTGCAAGTATTAAATCTGACTTCTATTTTTTCTTTTAAAAAAATTTTTTTTTTCCTCTCATCTACAATCAACACAATGAAATAAAATGGCGTTTACTTGTTGAGAAAGTGAAACTGAATGGAGATTTTATCTTATTGTACTGGACTGTGGATTGTTGGATTATTTTAGTTTGTTTAAGTATTTTATTTTCAGCAAGAACTTTGCCATGAAGGTTTTTTCAGAAGAATGGATTCGTGACTTTATACAGGATTATACAGAAAGAATGTATTTAATTACTCAACAATACGAATTGGGGAAAAAATGGAGGCATTTTGGATGAGAGTTTGGAGGAAATTAACCAAAGTAATCAGGACTTGGAATATGGAATGGATGTAAAGAAGCCTTTTTAAAAAAGTTTGGATGAAAAGCCTGAATTTGTGCTACAGGAGGCTGTCTCCCGAAATGGAAAAATTCACAGGGTTAATGCTTTCCAAGAGTTCTCTTTTCGGATTGAGGGAATATACGGCAGTAACTCGTGGATTCTTGGACATAAGGAACTATTAGGAAATATTGTGACTGACTTTTCAAAAGGAGTAATGAAGGAAAGACAGAGACTAATGCATCAAAAATGGCAAGAGACAAAAGTATCATTTTTGAAAGATATTTTTTTTTGAAATATTAACAGAAAAAGATTTTAGCGTTTCTGAAAGACAGTACGTAAGGAAGATTTGGAAGAAATGGGTTGATTATATGTTTTATAACCATCATAAAAGACTAGATATTTGGATTTATACTGGATTTTGACGAGGAAGGACTAAAGTTGAATAGATATTGTAATTTCCCTGTATTGAAATTTTATAATCTGTTGTATTGAATTTTAAATAGAATATTCTCGAAAGATCTTATGTAAGAAAGACTTGGGGGGAAAATTATATGGTTATAGAAGCTATAAGGGAGATATTCTCTGAACTGGATTGGATTTTTATGCTTTAGCTGGTTTTAAATATTTTAGGATTAATTTGTTCTACTGATCTATATATTTTATTACTGTTTATTGTTAATTTTTTGAAGGATTTTGGTTATGTAAGGAGGAAGTCAGAGCTAGAGAGGGAGAATTGGTATAATAGTTTTGGGGAAAAAAATTTTTTTAGCATATGTTTGTTTTATTTTTAACTATACCTTGTGTTTGTTCCGGGAAGCCAGGGGGGGAGGGGGGAGGGGGTTTGTGAAGGGAGAGGGGTTGGGGGAAAAGGTGGGGGAAAATTTTTTTGTAAAACTTTTTGAATAAAAAAAAAAAAAAGAAAAAAAGAAGAGGGCCGTGAAAATATTTGCAGATCCCTCGCATCCTGGACATAAACTGTTTCAACTCCTACCCTCAAAACGACGCTATAGAGCACTGCACACCAGAACAACTAGACACAAGAACAGTTTTTTCCCGAAGGCCATCACTCTGCTAAACAAATAATTCCCTCAACACTGTCAGACTATTTACTGAATCTGCACTACTATTAATCTTCTCATAGCTCCCATCGCCAATCTCTTTCCATTTATGACTGTATGACTGTAACTTGTTGCTGGCAATCCTTATGATTTATATTGATATATTGATCATCAATTGTGTTGTAAATGTTGTACCTTGATGAAGGTATCTTTTCTTTTATGTACACTGAGAGCATATGCACCAAGACAAATTCCTTGTGTGTCCAATCACACTTGGCCAATAAAAAAATTCTATTCTATTCTATTCTATTTCCTCGGGGTACAGTTTCTAATCTGAACACCCTGTAACCGTTCACGCTCTTCTTGGCTGCTGAGTAGCATTGCTTGTTGGTCTATTTCCAATAAAATCATTATGATTCCACCCCCACCCCCCCACCCCAATAGCTATGAGCCTTTGGAAGCTTGGCAGGGCCTTTAAAGCTTTTATGCTGATCGAGGTTAAAAGATCCACATTGCAGATACAGAAACTCAGCTAAAATGTGGTCACCCTGTTCTGGAAACTCCAACTTCTTCCTTCTTTTTTTTTTTTTTGTCATTTGTCTTTACAAAAGAACATCAAATCTACTTGTTGGAAAGGTGAATTGGCAATAATTTACCTAAGATATCCAGAAACTGCTTTTCTTTCAGGGTTTTTTTCCCCCTGAAAAAAATTCCCCATAAGGAAGTGGGGCTAGTAATTGTCTGACCTCCTTAGAATGAAATAAATTAATATCAATTTTAAAGGTATAGGTAATCCTGGTTACGACCAGTGGCGGTATTCAGCTGGTTCATACCGGTTCGGGAGAACCGGTAGCGGAGATCACAGATGGGCCTGCCCATCCATCCCAGGGCTATACTGTCCTATTTAGCCATGTTTTGGAGGCCAGGCGCATGCGCGGAAGGTGCGCGTGTGAAGTGAGCATGCACACATGCTGTGAACTGGTAGTAAAAATCTTTGAAACCAACCTTTAGTTACGACCCTGCCTTCCATGTATGTGCCCACCTTTCGTGCATGCGCTTTGTTTGTGCGTGCACCTTCTGCGCATGTGCCCAGCCTCAAAAACATGCATAGAGCTGAGGGGAGGCGTGGACGGGTGGACAGGCTCACACACAATTTCCGCTACCAGTTCTCCTGAGCCAATCCAAATTGGCTGAATACCACCTCTGGTCTTCTCCATCTTTTTGGGTCTTGGCTAGGTTAGCACCCCTTCAGGAGCCAGGCCCAATTCGTAGGCACCCACAATGTTAAAAGGAGGACTTCTAGCTACAAGTCCCAACGTTAAGGTAGCAGGAGATAGCAGAGAAAAAGAGAGAAGCAGGAAAACAGGAATTATTTGCAGATTAGAATTTAGCTGGAATACAGCAAAATCCAGGTCAAACAATCCAAAGTCAGGCTGACGATTTATGATGCCAAGTCAAGGGACAAAGTGTTAGTCAATTAAAAAACTGGGTTCCTAAATAACTGGATTCCAGAGGAGAGTTAGATAATGAGAAGCCACTTGCTTCCGGCAAGAGAAAACTGTTACTGTGAGATTTAAGATTCCCTCCCTGCTAAACATGCCCAGGAGATGCCAATCTTTCTTAAGCTTTGCTGGTGAATTCAGCATCTTGTGGCTTGCTCAGCGAAGTGCAGAGATCCAAAAAAGGAATAGCTAAGATGGGCTGAGGGGCAAGGGAGTGCCTGAAGCAGCCTTCATGGCCGCTGAGTCTGACTCCAAGGGCATAACATTTCTCCTGAAGACAACTGTTCAGCTAACAGTGTGACAGCTGGGTAAATTTAGGATATTTAAGAAAGGGATGTGTGGAGGGGCCCATCTGTACACCTTCCATCACTGATCTATTATTGATGGGGAGAACCAAACAGAAAATATAACAACATTAATATAACAACTAATTAATTAATAACTAATTAATATAACAACTAAGATGTCTGTAAGGGGTGTGGATAAGAGCACAAGCGTGCCTACCGTTCCTGTCCTATTGTTTCCTTTCGTTATATCCAATTAATATAGTTATTACATACTTATATTCATATATATGCTTATGTATTGTATAATTATTTCATACTTATACTTATATATACTGTGTGACAAAAATAAATAAATAAAATAAAATAAATAAACATTCAACTGATCGCACTTAGAATATTCTCTTTCATTAACTATGTACATCAAGTCATTTTCAACTCCTGGGGACTCCATCTTCAGGATGATCTGTTTTTAAGATATAATAGAATAACTGAGATGGAAGGGACCTTACAGGTCTTCTGACCCAACCCCCTGGTCAGGTAGGATACCCTATACCAGTGATGGCTAACTTTTTTGCCATCGTGTGCCAAAAGCATGGGGGGGAGGTGCGCCCCTCCCCATGCACATGCATGTGTGATCCCTCCCCCTCACTCCCCTGCTTTTGGCACGTGATGGTACGGTGGGCCCGGAAGACCCATTTTTCGCTCTTCCCAGGCTCCAGAGCCTTTCTAGGAGTCTGGGGAGAGTGAAAACAGCCTCCTCCCCCCGAGACCCTCTGGAGGCTGCAAAGGGCCTGTTTTTTTGCCCTCCCCAGGCTCCTAAAAAGCGTCTGGAGCCTGGGGAGAGTGAAAAACGGGCCTTCCCCACTCCCATGGCCTTCTGGAGGCCAGAAACAGCCTGTTTCCTGACTTTCAGTGGGCCCAGAAGGCCTGAAAACCAGCTGGCAGGAGCTGAGCTCAGGTGCCCACCAACATGGCTCTGTGTGCCACCTGTGGCACACGTGTCATAGGTTCGCCATCATGGCCCTATACCATTTCAGACAAATGGTTGTCCAATCTCTTCTTAAAGACCTCCAGTGCTGGAGCACCCACAACTTCTGGAGGCAAGCCGTTCCACTGATTAATTGTTCTAACTGTCATGCTGGGACATGGCCACTGAAATAAAGACAAGTGTTGTGACTCTGGCCCTTGAGCCTGTTCTCATGGAGGAGAGTGACTCGGAAAGTAAGGGAGAGGAGCCAGCAAGGCCTCCCTCTCCAGGACCCTCCTCGCTGGCACCTCCCAAGTTCCAGATGCAGGCCAGGAGGAGGAGCTGACAAGGCCTCCCTCTCCCGCACCCTCCTCCTCCCTGGCAACGCCTCAAGTCCCAGCTGCTGACGATCAATCCTGGATTGATCCAAGGCAGCGACGAAGAGATAAGCGTGTGCAGCAGAGGAAATGGTGTGGCAGGCTCAGAGAGTGCTGAGTCACTGAGCCACACCCCACAGGGTATAAAAGTGGGTGGAGCTGCCATGTAGCCCTTGTGATGGACAAAAAAGCTACCAAGGGTGCACTGCAGCTCGGTTGTTGGAGGGTTAAAGGACTTTGTTAATGAGTTTTTGGCAACAGATCTTGGACACAAGATAACAGACTCAGAACTTGGCAGGCCTCTGTACGGTCACTGCCAAGTATTTCCTCAACTGAAGAAAATCAGGTCTGTAGCAAATAAAAAGACTGGGAGACACATGTCTTTGTGTTTGCTCTGTGAAGTGGGGACGGGGACAGAACAACAAGGATAGAGAAAGCTCAAACAGCCTAAGACTGAAAATGAGGCTTGTCAGATGTTACATCTTTTATATCCTGCTCTACGGAGTAGAAAGTTGGTCTCTGCCAGAAAGTCACTTGAAGATACTAGAAGTATTTGAAATGTGGATTTACAGACAGCTGTTACATATAAACTGGGCTGACAAAATCAGAAATGAGGAGGTGATAAGCCACCTGGGAAAAGACAAGGAAAATCATCAAAACCATTAAAAAGTGAAAGTTAGAATATTTTGGACATGTGATGCGACACCCGGAAAAATACGGCATATATCACTTAATCTTCCAAGGAAAGATTGAAGGCAAATGAGGTCCAGGCAGAAGAAGAACATCATGGCTTCAAAATCTAAGGGATTAGTTTGGACAAAATTCAGCAGAACTTTTTCGTGTGGCTGCTGATAAAAATAGGATCGGCAACATGATCGCAGACGTCCAATGATGGATATGGAAGAAGGAGGAGGAGGAGGAAGAGGAGGAGGAGGAGGAGGAAGAGGAGGAGGAGAAGGAGAAGAAGAAGAAGGAGAAGGAGAAGGAGAAGGAGAAGGAGAAGGAGAAGGAGAAGGAGAAGGAGAAGGAGAAGGAGAAGGAGAAGGAGAAGGAGAAGGAGAAGAAGAAGAAATTTCTCCTTAGTTCTAGTTTGGATCTCTAATCAATTGTCCTTGACTAGAACAATTAATCCATGGAATGACTTGCCTCCAGAAGTTGTGGATGCTGAGGTTTTTAAGGAGAGATTGGACAACTGTTTATCTGAAATGATATAGAGTTTCCTGACTGAGCAGGGGGTTGAAATAGAAGATCTCCAAGATCCTTTCCAACTGTGCTGCACTGTCATTTTACCCTTGTGGGAAGCTCCCCTTCCCCAAGAATGAAATATTTTGGAGAATTTTAAAAGAGGCAGAATATTATATTTCCCCTAAAGGAGAAGAGGGGAAACATGTTCTTAAAATGCAGAAAACAGCCCCAGTCTTTTTGCTACAGGAAAAAAAAAGTCTCAAACAGAAGGCCTGAAGTCTTTAGGAATGGAGATTTTGTACCCATTCAAAATGATTGGGCCAATCTATTCATAACCAAAGAGACTCCAAATAAGCAACACAATTAGGCAAGCCAAAGCTGACAAGATTAGCTCAGACAAGCACCTAGGA